>NW_018224902.1:29310-35010 GCF_001263595.1 Phalaenopsis equestris | reverse complement strand
CCTGTGGGTTCGATATTCAGGTCTTAATCAAAAAGTCCTATATTACTTGATAACGATACGTATACTTGCGTAGTATCCCAATATATATAAATTAAAAATTTAAATTCTTATTTTCTCCAAAATTAAGTTTTTGGTTCTGTTGCAAAGTTGGAAACATAATTGAAAAATATCATCAAAGACATGGTTATACTGTTGCATATAAACAACAATGAGATCATCACCCAATCTACCTAGTGACCGATTTAAAGTTTGATAGAAGCATAAAAAACATGAATCCACTATATGAGGCAACTTACTTCTAAGTCATGTGAGATTGATCATCCAGAGGCTGCATCCCAAAGTCCTTTGGAACATACTTGGGTGCCATCAATCTATCACTGAAGCGGAGCACTAAAGTTTGAGAAATTGGGAGAGAAAAAGAGAGTAGAGGAAGCTTGCCCGAAATTCCCTTCATATATATAGGGGAACAAATGAAACTCAACCTCATGAGAAGGAGAAATTGGAAGTAAACAAACATTAATCACGTAATGAATTGTCAATAAAATTAAAATGTCACAAAAAGCAAGAAAATATATCTTATTTCAAAAATGACACCTACACCTATATTACAATAAAAGCGCTCCAAAATCAGTATGAGAAAGCAAAATATATTACAAAAGAATAAGACGTCTCTTTGGTTGAGTGATGCCTCAACTATATAAGAATTTTCTTCTGGATATATATAGATTCAGACTGCACCTAAAAAATTTCAAACAACGCTCACATATCTAAAAGCTCCTAGTCAAGAGTCATTACTATGTCATCCACATTTTCCATACAAATCAACAACTCTCGTATCTCATCATCTTGTTAGATCATAGTCGACCGAATGAAGGAACTCTTAATCGCATCCATGTGGCAAGCTAACAGCCCATGGGATGTCCAGACCCCTCCTACGACTTCATCTCGTGCTTTTGTGAGAAGCGGAGAATTTTTGGGGCGGACAACCTCACCATCTCTTTCATACTATGTGACTTTCGCTCCTCTGTGGTTTGGTTAGAGCCTCATTAGGATGGAGTTGCATCAGACTATTTGCATCATAAGGGATATTTCAAACAAAAAACCAAAGGCCATACGCCATAAATACTAGAGAAAGTCCCTCGTACCAAATAACTAAATAAATTCATACAATGTAAGCTCACCATGTTGCACTAATGGAAGCGCTGGAAGCACACCATAAGTTATTGGAGCATTCTATGTGGCATGAGCGTCTTGTGTCATGACAGGTGTTGGGCAGTCAAATTAGGAAGCCAGTTAATTGGTAGAGCATCTTTCAACACCACACCCAAAATCGAATCAAACAAGCCCACTTAATCCGACAGTGAGAGCCTATTTTTTTCCATTATAACATTTTCTTTTCTCTCGTCCTCTAGGCAGTCCCAACCTTTTGCCCTGACAAATACATACATATCAGATTTTGTGTAAGGACAATAATATGATATTTCAAATTACTTTCAAAACGACACAAAGTATACACGAGAGATAGTCAACCCAAAAAAAGAAAAGGGCAAAATGAAGTAGGAATGGGAATGCATCCCATCGTCTTATGTATAAAAATCTTAGACTCTAAAATCAAAGGAGTTCAATAATTGAGACATTAATTAAGATTGAATGATCCTTTTTTTATAATTAGTTTTCTTATTCTTATTACATCACATCATCAAGAATTAAGAAAATTGAGAAACTAAAATACGTACACTAAAAAGATTTCAGTTTTGATCTTATAAATATCTAATAGTCCAGAAGAAAGGAATGCGATGAAGAAAGATTCCTTGTAAAGAGATCGTGAGGACCTCCAAGTCAGACAAGCCAAGCTAAATGAGTAAAGGTGGACGAGCCAAGTCGTCGAACATCAAAGTTAGTCGAGTCTGAAAGTTGATAGGAGAAGGCTAATTGATGTCGGCGACAGAACCACTCATCCAAAAATGAATCATGAGGGTGTCAAACTGTTTAAATTAGAGGGAGCTAACCCGATATAAAAGTTTATCAAGTAGGAGAGCCGACCCAAAGGGAAAATCCATTCTGCAAATATTTTTAGACGTCTTATGGATATCAAGACCTCTTGCCAAGATGACGGCTCTGTAAATAGTCAACCAAACTAAACCGATCAAGTTAAATTCATCGAGCCAAGTCAACTATGTTGAGCTGACCGAGCCAAAAAGCGACCAAATGACGAGTTGTCGCTTATAAAAACAAAAAATATCTTAAAGTAGACCTCATTACGATAAGGGCAAAAATATAATAGTTATTATTGTACTAAATCTTTTAAAAATAGGGGAAGCATTTATTGAAGTGAGGTTCAAATATTTTTACTATTCATTTGAAAGAATATAGTTCCTACATAAAATTCTCCCTCTATCCCTTTATTTTTCAACTCTCCTCTCACACTTTATTACTTGGGTGTGATTCACACACAATTTTGGATTCAACACGTACTAACTCATCTTACTTTCCTAAATATCTATAATTAATAAACTCAACCTACACATAACTTCACAATTTATAAAAAGTGATATAATAAAAAAAAGATGCAAAACTTAAACAACTCCACCACATTATTATATCTACATTGTGTAGACAAAAATAAATAAATTTAGGGAAAAAAAAAATTCCCACATACAAATTAAAAAAGATAAAGCCATAAGTAGCGCTCCAACTCATAGCACATTAGTTCAAAATTAATAGGAAAAATAATGTGTCAACCGAACTCATCACGAGGCCAAAAAAAAGAGAATTTACATACATATCACCCAATTATTATGTTTTTACGTATCTGAACCTAAAATTTACTTTTTTTATATTTCTGCCTCCTGAATCTTTCATATCACATAAAAAAACATCACCATTTTAACTTTTAAAAATTAAAATAATACACTCTTTATACAATGATATGCATCTAAAAATTAAAATTTATAAAACATCACCATTTTAACTTTTAAAAACTAAAATAATACACTTTTCATACAATGATATGCATGTAAAAAATTAAAATGTAGATGTTATGGTAGATATGCAAACACATAAGACTTGATGATATATATGTAAATATTCAAAAAAAAAAAAAAAAGGGTAGACACAAGAGTATTAAAAATTCCTTGAGTCAATGGAAGAGGCCCCCCCCTCCTCACTAAACCCCAAATAACACAAAATGTGCAATTACTAACAGCCCACACCACTTCCCAATCAAATCCTCCCTTCGTGCCCCCACCACCTTGTTGACCTTTGAAAACCCTCCTCCATTAAATCCCACACCAACCTCTCTTCATTATTCTAATCCCCAACCCTCTTTGCCCCCCAAACCCTAAAATCCAACCCTTCCTTGTCTCACACAAAAAAACAAAATAATTTCCATTCTCTTTCTCCTTCTTTTTCTCTGCGGGATAAAGAGATAAAGATTAAAGAAAGGAGCCATGCATTAATTGTAAAGCCATGTAGCCCATCTTCTTCCTCATATCCTCTATCCTTTCTTTTTTTCCTTTCTCTGTTTGTGGTGCTAATAAAAGCCTCAGCACAAGCTGTCCTCCCTCCCTTTCTTGCTTGGCATACGAGGGAATTATAGTGTACTCTCAGCCCTCGCCTTTAATGTAAAGCTCACATAGAGGTATGGGTCCTCTCATAAAGCAAGTTTATATATATATATCTATATATATATATATATATATATATAATCCTATCACTTTTTTGCTTATTTTTTCAATTTGTATGTGAAAATAATCATCAAATCATCACATAGTGGCAGTGGAGACTAAGTTTGGCTAGCCACTAAGCAAAATTGGTACATATAGGTTTATTTTTTGTAGAATATATCAAATTTTTACTTGACTAAGCTTTTTTTTTGTCATTATAGCTCTTTATTTATATGAAATAGGAAATTTTAAATTAAAAAAAAAAAATTAGACCACTTAAAAAATTTCTTAAGAAATATTTTCCTCATAATAATTTACAAATATAAATTGTCTAGACAATTAGAATAGCTTAAAAGAGGTTTTATTTCATGGTAAATTTGATGAACATATATAGAATTATTGCATATTGTTTAAATTTGAATTTATAGGTTTCGTCTACTGCCCAACTTCAGATAACTTGGTTTCATCAGCCCCTTGAAGACATTTATGTTACTGTTAGGCATTGGCAGGAGTTTCTTGTTGCTCTAGTTTTAATTGGCTTCTATTGCTTGCTCTTTGGGAGGAGTGTAAGAAACTGTTACCCCTTTTATTAACAATCCTCCTTAACTTTCTCCACCTCTCTTCCTCCATTAATTGCATGAAAATGAATGCAGGGTTAGGTGGAAGCTTTTATAAGAGGAGTTGAGTGACAAACCTTTCTGTCTGTCTCCTCTCTCTCTCTCTCTCTTTCTAGATAGACAAACAGTTATGTTATAGAGATAGAGAGAGAGAGAGATCTAACTCTATAAGTTGTTCACACCCACACACAACAAGCAGAGAGAGATAGAAAGGTTTGTGAAAAACTCAAATTACTCATCATCAGAGCATCATGGCTTCATCAAACAGGCACTGGCCGAGCTTGTTCAAGTCCAAGCCTTCATGTTCTTCTTCCCATCTTCAATGGCAGCATGACATCAACACCTCCTCTCTCTTATCAGCTCACTGCCAGAAGACTAACTCCTATGCTTCAGGTATATATATATCTCTCTCTCTCTCTCTGATCTCTGACCTCCCTCTAGTCGAAGTCAAGGCTCAGTGATGAGAGTCAAAGGTCCAATCATAAGCCATAGAACTTTGCAAAACTTCAAATTTGTGAGCTCAGTGACTAGTTTCTTCTTTTCTTTTTAGAATAGTTATGGTATTCAAACTCCAATCTATGTGATATTACAAAATCTTAATTTTCTTATAATTTTTTTTTTATATTGATGGAGTAATTTGTGAGCTCAAAGACTTATAATCTTCATAAAAAAGCTAGGGTTAGTAGAAATCCCAACCACAAAACCTGATCTTTTTCTCTCCCTTCATCATCATGTATGAAATTTTAGGTTTAGGGCTTATTTTGTGTTGATGTTGTATGAAAATCTTATTTCCTTCCTTCTTTTTCATGCTTTACTACTATTTGTTATATTTATTTTCTATTATGTCATAAGTTTAGGTCTAGAATCATATATAGGACAAAAAATCAGAAACCCTAGATTTATATTGAATGAGCAATTTATGAGCTCAAAGACTTATCTTCATAAAAAAAGCTGGGGTTTTTAGAAATCCAAACCACAAAACCTGAACTTTTTCCCACTCTTCATCATCATATATGAAATTATATATTTAGGGTTTAACCTAACAAAGCTCATTTTTTGCCAATGCTGTCTTACAACCTCATTTTCCCTCTTCTTCCTCATGCTTCATTTCTATCTGTTATATTTATTTTTTTTTTAATTTTTTGCTTTCCTTCTTTAACATATATGATTTCAAAAGTTTAGCTCTAAGATTATATATATAGGATGCAAAATCAGAAACCCAATGTGTGTCTATATATATATATATATATATGCTTCAGTTGGTCAGACATATGTTTGTCAGTTGTAAGTCCACTCTAATCTGGGTTCCGATATGAGTCTAAAGGATATGGTACTCGAATTATTAAGCGCATGAGGAATAGTCGGGGCTCGTATAATAGCCTCGGGCCATTCCTTTTAATATATATATGAGGCAACTT
>NW_018224902.1:0-28586 GCF_001263595.1 Phalaenopsis equestris | reverse complement strand
AAGAAACGGCTACACCCGGTACTGTCAATGAGATAAAAGGTACACTATATATTATTTTAAAATAAAATACCATATACAAGCTCATCTCTATGTTCAATATAGAAAAGGAAGTCTTTTTAAATCCTAATCACCTAGCAAAAGCAAATCTTTTAGAGAGAGAGAGTGCAAGGAGTTAGAGAGAGGGACATGTAGAGATAGAGAGAGAATGTGTAGGGGGACCGGAGTCATGTATGTAAGATTGAGTGGATGGATCAAAGGAAACTGGGGCGTGTAGTCATGTCAGAAGAGATTCTCGAGAGAGTTTCATGTGTGACAGTGTTGTTCAGAGAGAAAGACAGGTGAAGAGATAGAAAGAGAGTTGAAGTGATGGAGAGGATGTAAGGGAAAGAACATATAGAGAGAGAAAATGAAAAATGAAAGAAAATTTTGACATTAGAGGGTTCTTTCACGCATTGCATTATGGCTCAGTTACCTAGATTGGACGTGTGCATGGCATTAAAGGTAGGGCAAAAAAAACTCCCCCCTTTTCTTCTCTCTATTTTTCTCTCTCTAGATAACTGTAAAGTGCAAAATCCAGTTTTTGCATACCACATATATGTATTTTTTACATTTTTTTTATTATAATTATCTTTTAATGATCCACGTAAATTAATTATATAGTAAAGATTAGGGACATTTATTAATTAGGATAATACTTGGGAACTAGAATGTAAGAATTAATAGACTTAAGACATGATTTATGGCTGCGAAGTGTAATTTATGAAATTATTTGTGGCTAATAGGATAAGATTAATTGTTCTTTTTAAAGTCATAACTAGTTTTAAGCTGAGCACATACTAAGGGTCCGTTTGGGGCAACTTATTTGGTGTGGTGGCGTTTTGAAGACCCACCTGGATGTTTGGGTAAACTGCGTCTTGACAGCTTATGCGTTTTGAAAACGCTGAAAGCAGCGTTTTCACACCACACCTATCTAGGTGCGGTGACAGCTCTCTGACAGCGGTTTGACTTTTCAAAAAATAAAAACAAAAATTTGTAATAGTCACCGCACCTAACTTATCAGCAGATTTTTTTCAATCAAATTATTCAATAAGCTGCAGCTACCCCAAACATACCCTAAATTTTGGAAAAATTGCATTTCTACCACATAATTCTTTTGGATTTATATATGTAGTAGCTAAAGTGTTCAATATATATTTGCATTTTTGGGGGGTTTTTTAATGTATATAAAAAGCTGAGAATTAAATTACAATTCAATGTGTTGAAGTCATCAAATTAAATTCTTACTTGAACCATAAGCGGATTATTATGGCATAATTAAAGGGATTATTAATAAGTATGAATAAATGAGTAATTAATGGTGGAATAATGGTGGTTTGACTGCAGTGGAAAAGTCAACTGTATTCATTAATGACGTGGGATACGAGGTGATCGCCGGACCTCTCAACATAAGGGAGGTCTTCGGGGAAGAAGCCGTTCTCCTCCACTCCTCCGGCCACCCCGTTTTGACTGATGAGTGGGGCCTCACTCTCCAGCCTCTTCAGCATGGAGCCTCCTATTATCTGGTTAATTAATCCTCTCTATTTCTCATTTTTAATTTTTTTTTTTTAATTTTTGCATTTATTTATTTATTTATTTATTTATTTTTAATTTGCAGGTTCATTAAGTGTTCTATCTGGTTTAATGCTGGTGGGGAGTTTCAGTGGTGAAGGAGTTTGACTCATTTGTTTGGTCTTTGAAGTAGTGTGCACTTTTTCTTATGCTCATATATTATTAGCTTTGCTTTGGCTATGAAGGCATAGATATATGATTGTATGGACTTTATTTATGAGGACTAAATATGATATGATATCAACTTTTTTTCTAATGTATGTATGTGTATGTATTTATGTATGTATGTATATGTCTGTATGTGTTTGTATGTATGCATATATATGTGTGTATGTATATATATGTATGTATGTATATAGATAAATATATATGTATGTATACATGTACGTGCATGCATATATATGTATGTATGTATGTACATACAAACATACATACATCTCTCTCTCTCTCTTTCTCTCTCTCTCTCTCTCTCTCTATATATATATATATGTATATGCTTTACAATTTTATATATGTATGTAAGTTGTGTATGTGTAGACTTGTTTTGCCTTGCATTTTTAAAATCTTAAAAAAGGTGTTCTAAAAATTGAATAAGTTAAATTTAGTGTTCATATTAACTTGGAGTTTTAAAGAAGTTTTACATGCATGCATACAACACACATTTATTGTACATTTATATATTGAATATTTAAAGTTTGATAATTAAATTTATGACATTTTTTGAAATAAAAGTATAGATTTATATTTGTATAGTTTCTTTGTAATCTAATTCAAATCATTGACTTCATATAAAATGAAGAAAATATAGAAATATGTTTCAAGATTATATAATTTATTAAGATGAAAATAAATTTTTCTTAAAGAAAATTAAAGTTTCATAGTCTCTATTTTTTCTTCCAATATTCTTTTAATCAAATTTTAATTATAATGCTCTTTTTAAGATAAAAAATTAGGGTAACAGATATTACATAAGAAAATTTTGATGTACCCTCTATGTTTAATAAAGCCTTATATTTGTGTAGAAAGTTTTTTTTTTTTTCAAAATGCATTATATTATTTGGGTTTCATAATGTTGGCCTTCCTATGGAGCCTAAGCACACGACACCTGACCCATATGCACCAGGTTGTGGGAGCTTAAGCGCCAACTTGGGTGTTGCTCAAACAAAGGAGCCGAGGCCTAGGCACAGGCTTTGGGCGCATATGCGCCTGCTATAAAGCGAGAGCTGCTCTTATTCCTGATAGACCGACGCTTAGGCGCCAAGTTTCAGTGCCTAAGTTCTTGATGTAGATACTACACCAACAATTAATTTTTTAAGCCAAAATTTGAGTGTGGATCGGTGGGCTTACCCTTTTATTCTTTCTAAATTCTTCAAAGAGTTTTGCGGTGAAGGTGAGGAGTGTCGAAGAGGTGGATTTCAGTGATTCGACATTATTTTTTGCGTTGGATCAGAGAGGAAAGATTGTTGGTGCAAGTTCTATAATTTTCTTTGTGTGAGTGTGGAGAAAAATTTTGTGTGAGTCATTTATAAAAATTTCTAAATTTCATTCTGTAATTTCTGGAGGTGTGGCGCCATGGTTTTTTCCCTTTCTCTGGTTTTTTCATGTAAAATTGTTGTGTGTTTTTCTTGTTGGTTTGATTGTGCTTCTATGTTTAAATTTTTGTTCTGGTTTTCTAGAATCTTGTGATCCTATTATGTGGTGAAATTAAAAGAAGACTCTTTCATAGTAGTTTTCCTTAACATACTAGTATTAGAGCGGGGTTTGATTTGCATTGCAGCAATGACTGAAGAAACAAGATTAAAGGTAGAGAAGTTCAATGGGACAAATTTCACTTTTTGGAAGATGCAGGTGGAGGATTTAGTGTATCAGAAAAAATTAGACTAGTCTTTACAAGGAATCACAAGAAAGCATGAGTCTATGCCTATGGAGAAATGAGAAGTGTTGGATCGAGCGACACTAGGTTTGACCAGGTTGACACATTCCTCATATGTTACATTTAACATTGTAAATGAGAAAACTATGGTGGATCTCATGGCGGCACTGGCCAAGGTGTACAAAAATATTCTATTTCCAATAAGATTTTTCTAATAAAGAAACTATTCAACATAAAAATGGTGGAAGACAATTCAGTGGTAGAGCATCCCAATAACTTCAACACTGTGACAAGCAAGTTCTATTTTGTGGGGATCAAGTTTGATGATGAGTTAGAATACTGGTGAAAGCTGGGAAGGCTTGGTAATGACGGTGTGTAATTCTTCAGGGACTTCGAAGTTAAAATTTGATGATATCGTGGATTTGAAGTTGAATGAAGAAGTTCACAAAAAAAGCAACGAATGGTTAATCTTCATGTTTTACGTTGAATGCTGATAGTAGTAGAAGGAATCTGGGCAGGAATATCAGTAGAGGAAGATTCAAGAAAGGAAATCCCAAGTTAAACAGAGCAAAAAGCCGGAACTGCGGTAAGAAGGGGCATTTCAAGAAGGACTGTAAAACTCCAAGAAAAGCTGGTGGAGGAGGAGAGGAGAGTAGTTTCTCTAATAATGAATCCACAGGTAAAATCCAAAATGACTCCCTAGTGTTATCCCTAGTCAGCACTGAATCTTGTACGGTGGATTCAGGTGCCTCTTTTTATGCTTACCCCAATAAAGAGGTATTTAAAAACTACACTCAGAGTAATCTATGAAAGGTTTATCTGGGTGATAACAAGGCTTGCAATATGTTGGAATAGATGATATTGATATCTAGTTGTTGAATGGGACAATCTGGAAGCTTACTGAAGTCATAGATGTTCAGAGAAATATTATATCTTTGAGCCGGCTAAAAAGGTAAAGACTTATGACTAATTTTAGAGGTGATTCATGGAAGGTGGTCATGGGGCATTAGTGATGGATCAAAGCAAAATTGAAGGCACCCTTTATCTAATCAATGAAATGACTGATTTCATTGATGTGGCTGGAACTAGGGTGGATACAAGTTTGTGGCATCGTAAGCTTGGTCATATGAGCGATAAAAATATGAAGTCCCTACTTTCAAATAATAACCTTCAGGGTCTGAAATTAGTTGATCAAAATTTTTGTGAAGATTGTATTTATGATAATCAAAAGAATGTTTGGAGTTAAATGAGACTTGGGATTTGATGGTACTACCAAATGACAAAAAAGTACTGCACAATAAGTGGGTCTATAAGCTGAAAGAGGAGTCAGATGGTAGCAAACACTATAATGCAAGCCTCGTTGTGAAGGTTTTCCAGTATAAGGAAGGAGTGGATTGCATAGAGATCTTCTTGCAGAGGCAGATATAGAAAAAATCAGGAACTTGAAGAAATAGTAATCAAGTGAGTTAAAGCAGAAGGATTTAGGTCCAACCAAAAAGATCCTCAGGATGAGAATCAGTAGAGACAGGAGTGTAAAAACACCAAAGTTGTCTCAGATAGAGTATGTTGAAAGGATCCTAAAAAGGTTCAACATGAGTGAGATGAAACCAATTAGCACTGTCGGCACTCCCTTAGGTAGTAACTTTAAACTATCTAAGGAGCTATCACTTAACTTTGAAGCAGAGCAAGCTTATATGGAGACAACTCCTTATGCTTTAATAGTTGGAAGTTTGATATATACGATCATTTGTATCAGGCCAGATATTACATATGTAGTGGGAGTGCTCAACAGATACATGGACAATCCAGACATGCATCATTGGGAGGTGGTAAAGTGAATTCTCAGGCATTTGAGGGGAATAATTAATAGGGTACTTTGCTATGAAAGTGCAGGGAACAATCTAAGTTTTGTAGATTTAGATCTAGCAAGTGAAGTGGACAGTAGAAGAAGTACAACAAGTTATTTCTTCACATCAGGGAACACAATAGTGAGTAAGATTTTTAGGTCGTAGAAGATTTTTTCACTTTCAAATACGGATGTTAAATATGTTGTTATTACTAATGCTGACAAGGAAATAATTTTGCTTTAGAGTTTCATGACAAAATTGGGTAAGCAGCAGAGGATTGAAAGACTCTACAATGAGAGTATGAGTGCGATTCATCTTGCTAAGAATATTAATTATGTCAAGACAAAACACATCCAGTTCAGGTATCATTTCATTCAGTATCTTCTCAAAGATGAGCAGTTATTTTTAGAAAAAAGATACAAATAGTTGAAAATCTTGCAGATATGTTGACGAAGGTGATGACTATTGAGAAACTGAAGCTATTCTTTGTTTCAGTTGGGTTTCATGAAGGTTGAGACTGAGGGTGAGCCACACCACAGTTCGTGACCATAGTACATAACTATGAATGTGATTCAAATGGAGGTAGAGGACTGGTGTTGGGTGTTATAGTCCATAAGTAGGAGATTATTGGGTTGTGGAGCCTAAGCACAAGGCACTCGACGCATATCCGCCTGGTTGCGGGCACTTAAGCACCCACATAGGTGCTACTCAAACTGAGGAACCGGGGTCTACTGATACACCAAAATTATATGCATTTTTAGAACCATATTTTATACTCATTTTTGGTGATATTGCGCTTTAATGAAAGTTATTTGTATGTTTTCTTACATGTTGTTGATTTTTAAGACTTGAAGCAAAAAAGAAGCAAAAAAAGATGGAATTTGGAGTCAAACTGGCATTTTTGATAAAATACTCAGCATAGATGGTGCAAACTTACAGAACGACTGATGGATTTTACTCAGCGCCGACGGCGCCAGAAGCAACGCCAACGATGTCATTTAGCAAAGAGCATAGAATTAAATTACGGACCACTGGTGCCGACGGCTCCAATGTCGATTCAGACCATGTTTCTAGAAGATTCGGACGCTTTTTGAAGGGTTTTTGGATGCACCTATTGGATAACTGACTGTAGGCTCTATTTGAGGCCGGAGGATTGAAAGACTCTACAATGAGAGTATGAGTGCAGTTCATCTTGCTAAGAATATTAATTTTTATGTCAAGACAAAACACATCAAGTTCAGG
This sequence comes from Phalaenopsis equestris, assembly GCF_001263595.1. Classification (NCBI taxonomy): domain Eukaryota; kingdom Viridiplantae; phylum Streptophyta; class Magnoliopsida; order Asparagales; family Orchidaceae; genus Phalaenopsis; species Phalaenopsis equestris. The sequence continues at coordinate 22,016 of NW_018224902.1, read as the reverse complement.
TATCATTTCATTCAATATCTTCTCAAAGATGAGCAGTTATTTTTAGAAAAAAGATACAAATAGTTGAAAATCATGCATTGCAGATATGTTGACGAAGGTGATGACTATTGAGAAACTGAAGCTATTCTTTGTTTCAGTTGGGTTTCATGAAGGTTGAGACTGAGGGTGAGCCACACCACAGTTCGTGACCATAGTACATAACTATGAATGTGATTCAAATGGAGGTAGAGGACTGGTGTTGGGTGTTATAGTCCATAAGTAGGAGATTATTGGGTTGTGGAGCCTAAGCACAAGGCACTCGACGCATATCCGCCTGGTTGCGGGCACTTAAGCACCCACATAGGTGCTACTCAAACTGAGGAACCGGGGTCTACTGATACACCAAAATTATATGCATTTTTAGACTCATATTTTATACTCACTTTTGGTGATATTGCGCTTTAATGGAAGTTATTTGTATGTTTTCTTACATGTTGTTGATTTTTAGGACTTGAAGCAAAAAGGAAGCAAAAAAAGATATAAATTGGAGTCAAAATGACATTTTTGAAGAAATACTCAGCATAGACGGTGCAGACTTACAGAACAACTGATGGATTTTACTCAGCGCCGACGGCGCTAGAAGCAACGCCAACGATGTCATTTAACAAAGAGCATAGAATTAAATTACGAACCACTGGCACCGACGGCTCCAATGTCGATTCAGACCCTGTTTCTAGAAGATTGAGAAGATTCGACAAATTTAGAAGCTTTTTGAAGGATTTTTGGATGCACCTATTGGAGAACTGACTCTAGGCTCTATTTGAGGCCAAAATTGATCAGAAAAGAGGCCCCCTTCATACCTCTTCATGCTCCTCCTTACCACTTTACATCCTTCCATGCCATTCCACACCATTAGTCATCTATTTTCTTTATAGCTTTGATTTTTTTATGGTGAGTTTAAGAGTAAATTCTTCTATAAGAAGTGTTGGAGAGGGAGAGAAGTGCGAGATTTCTTCTTCCTATATTTTCTAAGAGAGGTTGCAATGGGTGGATTTGCTTTGAGAAAGAGCTAAGAGTTTCAGATAAGTGTTGTATGAACTTTTTTTATATATAGAAATTTGTGTTTTGTTGTATCTTTCTCATGAATTCTAAGTAATTTTCTTTATCTTTCTCCCTACTTTGAGATATGGTAAAATGAAGAGATAACATGGATGTGCTAATATTAAAATATAAAATAAAATGTGATGATTTTTCAACTTCAAACTTAAATTACTTTTCAATCTGGTCAATTAAATTGTTAAAATGTGTTGTGAAATATAAGATCCGAGAAATCGAGTATGAGCTCTACAATAGAGTGAGGATCACATTTGATTCCATGAAGGAGTATTTTGCTTATGGAATTAAGTGCAAATAAATAGGAATATACGTTGTTGGTCGTAGAATTGGAGATTTTAGGGTGACAGGCTAAGACTAAAATCCCCAATTGGGTTTTAGTGTTTAAAAACTAAAGCGAGAGTTAGCCTTTCTGTGAAGGGAAGTGGGAGCTCTGGAGTGGGAGCCAGTATCCTCCTAGCCTAGCCACGGATTTAGGGTCTAAACCTGGGATCAGCCAATGATTTTCTATAGCACTGTATCATGGTAGAGAATTAAAATTGCTCCTATTTGGCATAAAACATATTAAAGTCATTTATCTCATCTCATTTTACCAAAATCTCATTGTAGTGGGAATGATGTTTTTTCACATAAGAAATCTTCATCACATAAACATAGTTTAGTACTTTAGTAGTTACTGTTTAAACTTTACATTTTGGTTTTGCTAATAATTAAATAATTTAGTTTTGATAATATCTCAGCATTCAAAATTAGTGACAGTAACTTCGTTTCACTTTTTGTGAATTTTCTAATAAATTTATCACTTCAAATTTAAACCTTCCCCGTAGGATCGATATTCAGGGCTTAAATAGAAAGTCCTTTATTGCTTCATAACAATACGTAGACTTGCGTAGAATCCCAACATTAATTGCTTAAATTTCTTAATCATAAATATTACATCAAGCTTTTGGCACCGTTACATAGCAGAGTTAAACTTATTTAAAATTTACACAACTATATTTTCCGGGATCAAGTTTTTTGCGTTGTTGTCGGGGAAGGTAATGGTAAATTAAATAGATTTGATAAATTAGGAAATTTACAGATAAAAATATACAAAATACAAAATATCAAAAAAATTATAAAATCAAAAAATCCAAAAACAAATAACTATATATTTAAGAGTAAATTTAAGAAATTTTTCTTTGCTTATTATTTTTGTTTATACGAAATATTTGATCTGAAGGTTTAGTACCTTACGATTCAGAATTAGAATGTAATATTAGAAAATTTCGAAAACAATAAAAAGAGATTAAAAATTTTAATGAAATGGAGAATAACTTAGATAATCAAATAAATGTAAATCGACAAAGACATTTAAAAGATTATCTAATCCGACAACAAATGAACTTCACGTGACTATTCAAAATTCTGATGTTGCTGCTAATTTATTTGAGCTTAAACCTGCTATTATCCAAATAGTACAAAATATTCAGTTTGGAGGAACACCTACTGAAGATCCTAACATACATCTTGCTAGTTTTCTTGAAATTTGTGCTACTTTTAAATATGATGGAGTGTTTAATGATGATGTTAAACTTAGACTTTTTCCTTTTTCATTAAGGGATAAAATAAAAGCTTGGTTAAATTCATTAGCACCTGGATCTATCAGAACTTGGGGAGAACTATCACAAAAATTCTTAGCTAAATATTTTCTACCATTGAAAACTGTTAAATTTAGAAATGATATTACATCTTTTTGTCAGTTTGAAGGGGAATCAATATATGAAGCTTGGGAAAGATTTAAAGATCAAAGGAAAGATTTAAAGATCTTCTTAGAAAATGTTCACACCATGCTTTACCAGATTGGTTAATAATTTAAAATTTTACAATGGACTGGTAGGATCGTTTAAATCTATTATAGATGCTGCTGCTGTTGGATCACTAATGCCAAACCCATTTGATGAAGCATATTCTTTAATTAAAGAAATGTCTACTAACATTTTTTAACGTCCATCTGAAAGGGTAAATCCTAAGAGAGTGGCTATTATTCATGATTCTGATGCAATGTCTATTTTAACATCTCAAATTACTGCTATTTCAAAAAAGATTGATCAAATTGGAGTGAACTATTCTCAAATACCCCCAGTATTAGAGGAAAATTCACTAGGGCGGATAATTGATACTCAATCATCTTATGAAACTTTACATGTTATAAATAATCAAAATAACAATCCCTATTCTAATTATTATTACCCCATGGATGGAAAAATCACCTAATTTTAGTTGAAATAATTATAACAATTCGGTGGATCCCTCTAGAAATTTGAACAACTAAGGAAATCCTAATTATTGACCTTATTATCCTCTTGGAATTAATTCTACCCTAACCCACAGGTTAAAGAGAAGAAGTTGAAAATAGAAAAAGTAATGTTGAACATGGGAAATCAAATATAGAATCAAGGGGCTGCTATTAGAAATATTGAAAATCAATTAGGATAAATTGCTACTGCACTCAGTAACAGACCTCCTGGAATTCTTTCGAGTATTGTGGATGTTAATCCAAAAGATCAAAATAAGGAGAAAATTAAAGTTATTCAATTACAAAGTGGAAAAGAAGTTGAAACAAGGATCTAAAGAGAAATTGAAGTTGATGAAGAGAACGAAGAAATGGAAAGTGACCAAAATAAAAATGAACAAACACAAGGTCCTTTAGAAAAACCATTACCCTCGTTTCCTCAAAGACTAAAGCAGAAGAAAAAGATAAACAATTTACAAAATTTTTGGAAATCCTTAAGAAGTTAACGATAAACATTTTTTTCATTGAAGCTTTGGAACAAATGCCAAATTATGTGAAATTTATAAAGGATATACTAAACAAGAATAGGAAGTTTACAGATCATGAGACTGTTGCACTCAATGAAGAGTGTAGTGCTATTATTTAGAAAAAGCTTCCTGAAAAATTAAAAGATCTTGGTTGTTTTACTATTCCTTGTGTTATTGGTGAAAAGTTTTTTAGAAAAGCTTTATGCAATTTAGGAGCGTAGGAGCAAGTATCAATATTATGCCTTTAACTATCTTTAAATGTTTAGATTTGGGAGAGATTTCCCCTACTACTGTAACTTTTCAGTTAGCTGATCGATCAATAACTTATCCGAAAGGAGTTATAGAAGATATATTAGTAAAAGTGAATAAAGTTATTTTCCCTGTAGACTTTATAGTATTAGATATAGAGGAAGATGAAGTGATTCCTATATTTTGGGGAGACCATTTCTTACAACAGGGAGAGCTGTGATAGATGTGCAAAAAAGAGAATTAATAATGAGAGTTAATGATGAAGAAGTAACATTTAATATAACAAAAGCTATGAAATATCCTGCAATAGAAAAAAATAATGAATGTTTCAGGATGGAAGTAACTGATTATTTGAGTAATGAGCAATTTAAGAATGAGTTTGAAGACAAATTAAAGCAAGGAGATTTTTTGAGAATAAGGACGAGATAAAAGAAGAGGGTTTGGATTATATTCAGGACAAATTTGAAATTATATACTTGTTAGAAAATGATAATAAACATCTTATTCCTTCAAGTATTGAACCACCTAAACTTGAACTGAAGATACTACCTGATCATTTAAAATATGTATTTTTAGGAGAGTCTTCTACATTGCTTGTTATTGTATCTTCTGAGTTAACTGTAATTCAAGAAAAAAAATTAATAGAAATGTTGAAAAGATATAAAAAGGCTTTTAGATGGACTTTAGCAGATATTAAAGGAATTAGTCCTTCTATTTGTATGCACAAAATTCTATTAGATGAACAATATAAACCTAAAGCTGATCCTCATAGGAGATTAAACCTAAAAATGAAAGAAGTTGTTTTAAAAAAAATTTAAAATGGCTATATGCAGGAATTATATATCCAATTTCAGATAGTGTTTGGGTAAGTCCAATTCACTGTGTTTCGAAGAAAGGAGGAGTGAATATTGAAGAAAATGAGAAAAATGAATTAATTCCAATAAGATAAGTTACTAGTTGATGAATTTATATTGACTATAGAAAATTAAATGTGGCCACCAGAAAAGATCACTTTCCTTTACCCTTTCTAGACCGAATGTTAGATAAGTTGGCTGGAAATAAATATTATTGCTTTTTAGATAAATATATCGGTTATCACCAAGTTCTAATTACTCGAAAGGATCAAGAGAAAACAACATTTACAAGCCCATATGGAACATTTGCTTTTCGTAGAATGTCTTTTGAACTATGCAATGCACCTGCAACATTTCAAATATGTATGATGTCAATTTTTAGCAATTTTATTGAACATGAAAGAGAAGTGTTTATGGATGATTTTTCTGTATTCAGAAGTTTTCTGTATTCGAAACTTTGTTAATGTTAAATATATTAGAAAAAGTTTTGGAAGTATGTGAAATAATCAACCTAGTACTTAATTGGGAAAATGCCAATTTATGGTTGCATGAGGTACTGTACTTGGGCATAAAATTATTGAAAATGGCATGAAAGTAGATCCTGCAAAAATTCAAGTTATTGAAAAATTACCACCACCAACTACGGTCAAAGGGGTAAGAAATTTTCTAGGACATGCCGGTTTCTACAGGCGCTACATATAATTTTTTTCATATGAAAGAAGTTGTTTAAAAAGAAATTTTAAAATGGCTATATGTTGGAATTATATATCTAATTTCAGATAGTGTTTGAGTAAGTCCAATTCACTGTGTTTCGAAAAAAGTAGGAGTGACTATTGAAGAAAATGAGAAAAATGAATTAATTCCAATAAGATAAGTTACTGGTTGACGAATTTATATTGACTATATAAAATTAAATGTGGCCACCAGAAAATATCACTTTCCTTTACCTTTTCTAGACCAAATGTTAGATAGATTGGCTAGGAACAAATATTATTGCTTTTTAGATGGATATATCGGTTATCACCAAGTTCTAATTACTCGAAAGGATCAAGAGAAAATAACATTTACAAGCCCATATGGAACATTTGCTTTTTGTAGAATGTCTTTTGAACTATGCAATGCACCTGCAACATTTTAAATATGTATGATGTCAATTTTTAGCAATTTTATTGAACATGGAAGAGAAGTGTTTATGGATGATTTTTCTGTATTCAAACTTCATTTAAATTATGTTTAAATATATTAGAAAAAGTTTTGGAAGTATGTGAAAGAATCAACCTAGTACTAAATTGGGAAAATGCCAATTTATGGTTGCATGAGGTATTGTACTTGGGCATAAAATTTCTGAAAATGACATGTGAAAGTAGATCATGCAAAATTTCAAGATATTGAAAAATTACCACCACCAATTACGGTCAAAGGGGTAAGAAATTTTCTAGGACATGGTGGTTTCTACAGGCGCTACATAAAATTTCTTTCATAAATAACTAAGCCTTATGCCAACTTTTAGAAAAGATACAAAATTTGATTTTAACAAGGAATGCATAAAAGCATTTGAATTATTGAAAGAAAAAATAATCACTGCACCTATAATAATTCCACCTGATTGGGAAAAACCATTTGAAATAATGTGTGATGCTAGTGATTATATTATTGGGGTTGTTTTAGGACAAAGGCACAACAAAATTTTAATCTAAAAGATGCTAGTGAGAAAAGATTATTGTAACTCAATGAACTTGAGGAGATTAGAAATGAAGCATATGATAATGCAAAAATCTATAAAGAGAAAATGAAAATATGACATGATTTGAAGATTATTCAAAAGAAATTTGAACTTGGATAATAAGTTCTATTATATAATACAAGATTGAGATTGTTTCTAGGAAAATTGAAATCCAGATGGTTAGGACCATTTAAAGAGATTAAAGTTTATCATTACAGAACTGTTGTGACTAAAGATCCTAACACTGGAAAGATATTTAAAGTTAATGGGCATCATTTGAAACACTATTATGAAGGAGACATACCTCAATTTAAAGAAGTTTTAATATTAAGTCAAAATAACTAAACAATGGTATGTCGGGCTGACGACGTTAAAACAACTGCTTTGTGGGAGGGAACCTTATACTTATATGTCTATGTATTACTATTTAGTTTGTTAAGTGTCTTATATATTAGTAGATCATGGTCCTACACAATTGTATTTATTATAAATTAAGTCCAATATTGGTATTGGAAGAAATGTTGGAATCTAATTAAATGAAAAAATTGAAATCGCAAAAATTTTGCCACTGGCTCCGACGGCGCCAGAATGGGCACCGACGATGCCCAAGAAAATGGACTCAGCCTCAGCAGCGCCCATCAGGAGCGCTAGCGACGCTGAGAGAGGTTGGACGGTTCCTGCAACTTTTGGCATACTTTGGCAGCATTTCACTCCATAATAACTGCCATGAGTCTAAATGAATTCAAGCTATTTTTGTACCTAGATGTGATGCTCGGAGTGTTTCTAAATTTTTAATTAAAAATATTTTTACAAGACATGAAATGCCGAGAGTAATTATTACTGATGAAGGATTTCATTTTAGGAATAAGAGAATCAAAAAAATTGATTAAGAAATATAATATTATGTATATATTTTCTACTGCTTATCATCCTCAGATTAGCGGTCCAACAAAGATATCAAATCATGAAATTAAGAGAATTTTAGAAAAAATTGTAAATCCTTATAAATTAGATTGGTTTGTTAGATTAGATATTACATTACGGGCATATAGAACTGCTTATAAGACTCCTATAGGAATATCCCCATAAAGACTTATTTTTGAAATAACATGTCACTTACCAGTAGAATTGGAGCATAAAGTATTTTAGGCTATTAAGGAAATTAATTTTAATCTAAAAGATGTTGGTGAGAAAAAAATATTGCAATTCAATGAACTTGAGGAGATTAGAAATGAAACATATGATAATGCAAAAATCTATAGGGAGAAAATGAAAATATGGCATGATCGGAGATTATTAATAAAAAGTTTGAACCTGGACAAGAAGTCCTATTATATAATACAAGATTGAGATTATTTCTAGTAAAACTGAAATTCAAATTATTAAGACCATTTAAAGTGATTAAAGTCTATCATTATGGAACTGTTGTTATTAAAGATCCTAACACTGGAAAAATATTTAAATTAAATGGGCATCGATTGAAATATTATTATGAAAGACACATACCACAATTTAAGAAGTTTTAATGTTAACCCAATTAAACAGATGGTACGTCGGGCAGACGACATTAAACCAAGCGCTTCATGGGAGGCAATCGATATATATAAAAATATATATCTATGTATTAATATTTTGTTTGATAAGAGTTAGGAGATAACAATCCAACACCAAGACAATTGTATATAATATAAATTAAGACAAATATTGGTATTGGAGGAAGATTTGGAATCAAATTGAACAAAAAAAATGAAAAATCGTGATTTTGGCCTTTGGCGCCGACGGCGCCAACATGGGCGCCGAAAGTGCCCGATAGATGGACCATGGCTCTGATAGTGCCATCAGGAGCACCAACGACGCCGATAGTAGTTTGACGGTTCAGGATGAATTTTGGCAGACTTTGGCAGGATTTCGATCCGTAATAATTGTCGGGAGGTGTTTTTAAAGTCCTAAAAGCTGCCTTGGATGACTAAAAACTTCCTATTTTCGAATTTCATGTCTTCCAATTTTAGAAATACTTCCAAGTATGGAGTTTTTAATAGAAGAAAGTTTATCAGTTTTGACGCGCAGAGATTATACGATAAAATTATTACAAAGAAGAGATTGATTAAGGAAAGAGGCTTTGTCAATCATGGATTGATAAAATAATTGTACAAAGACGATGAGAAGTTCTGTGTTATACTACCGCTGCAGTTGTTGTACCAGTGGTGAAGGAATTCTATGCCAACTTACATGGAATTACCCAAGAAGTAATTTTCTTACGAGGTAAGGCTATACCATTTACTCCAGCGCAAATTAACGAGTTGTATATGATAGAGAACATTCCAATCTGTCATTATACAAATTTTATCTCTACCAGAGATTTAATGCAAGATGTTTATAATTTTCTGACGGATGAAAATGATATTTGGGAAATGCGAGATGAGGGATATGTTAGTTTCTCCGCTTCATCACTTAATCCAATATCAAAGCAGTGGCATTTCTTCATTTCTACAAAATTACTCCTTACCATGAAGATTAATAGAGTCACCAAAGAAAGTGCTATTTTAAATTATTGCATTCAAATGAAAAAACCCATTGATATAGGATCTATAATTTTTAAATTTATGGGTATTATTATGAATGGACCAATATATGGATTGAGGCATCATTCCACAATTTTGTTACTTTGCAGTCAATCTCAAGTGTCATATAAAAGTTGGAAGAAAGTATTATTACGTTAAGATCCCATGATTCCTATTGATGACAATTACATTGGGAATGGAAATGAAGCATCAGATATTATCTTGGATCATTCATCACGTGCTTCAACTCCATTGATGCCACCAACAGTTGGAAGTTCACTTTCTTTGGAAAAGAAATTGAAGAAGATTGAAAGAATTACGAATGTAATAGGAGATCTTAAGTGCCTTTTTGATTACCTAGATTGGAGGATGAAGGAGAATTTTGATCATACTGGAACATTTGAAGCAGGATTAGTGCAGATGTTTATAGAAAAAGTATGGATCAAAGAAAATTCGACTGATCAATTCCCGTACCAACCTTTATATAATTTGTACGTTCATTACCAGTTTATGGGGGATATTAGAGGAGGAGAAAGCACCAATCCGGGTGGAGAAGTCTAGCGATTGATCAATGCTCCGTAGTGGGAAAATTTTTGTTATTTTACTACTGATGCAATTATTTGTGTGGTGATGAAATTCTGCGCAAATTTTACGGAGGATTCTGATGACTTTATTTTTGTTCGAGGGAAAATGGTGGAGGTTTCTCCAAGAAAAATTAATGAGTTTTATCAGTTGGAAGATGTTTACAGTTGCCAGTATAAATCGTTTTCTGCTATGAATGAGGCCTTGGATGAGGTTATTTCTTTTCTTACTGATGGAAGAGGAACTTGGAAATTCAAGAATGGGTTTAAGGTAAACTTTCCTTTTTCTATGTTAAATGTAGTATCTAAGGCATGACACTATTTTATTTCTGAAAGAATGATACCGACAAATCATCATAGTGAGGTGACCACGGATAAAGCCATTCTGAACTTCTGTATTCAACAAGTGATGAGGGTAAATGTAGGCTCTATTATTTATATGAACACTCAATCTATTGCTTTAAGAAAGACCACTGGTGGTTTGGCACACCGTGCACTTATTTTTACACTCTGGTCAGCGTTTAGTGTTGTGGCTTAATTTCAACGTTGATTTATAATTTAGTTTGCTATATGAGTGTAAAAGTGTGATTAGAAAAATGAATTTATGAAAAGTGTATTTTCATATATAAAAGTTAGTTTGTTGTTGTTTGTGAAAATGATTGTTGGTGAAATGTTTGTTTGTGAATTATTATTAGATAAAAAATTGTGTTTAAAAATACTAAAAAGACTTTGGAGAAAATTGAAAAAAAATTGAAATTAAAAAAAAAAATGGAATTTTTAGGCCTTCAGAGCCTACGGCGCCCTCGATCTGAGAGGAGCCTACGACGCCCTCAATCTGAGAACAGCCTAAATCCCTTAAAATTCATGATTTGCACAGTGAAACACCATTTTTACCCTTTGAGTCACCTTCAACCTCAGATTTTTGCACCTAGGGCTCGCATTTGCTAGGATTTGGGGTGATTTTAAGGCAAAAGAACTTAGGATTTCTTCTTCTCTAGGTAAGAGCTATAATTAAACTAAAAATTTTAAATTTTTACCAAAGATTTATCTCACATTGCCGAGATCCGAAAATTTCGAAGTTTTTTTAAGAGATTTTGAGAAAATCCTCTGGTGAAGTACTCCTACTTAGTAGATTTAAGTTTAAAGAGTTTTACATTATAATTTTTAGAATTTTGGTTTCAGAATTTTGGGAATTTATTCGGATTTTTATCAAATTTTCTGATTTACCATGGCCCCGAGAATGAGCAAAGGAAAAAAAAAGTAGATTATGATGAACAAAAATTTGTCGGCTTCAGGGCTAGTGCACGTTTACATGGTCGAATTGAAAATAAAAAAGTGATTCTGGATCGTGGTTTTAAAAATCCGGGTGGAGAAGTCTAGCGATTGATCAATGCTCGGTAGTGGGAAAATTTTTGTTATTTTACTATTGATGCAATTATTTGTGTGGTGATGGAATTCTGCGCCAATTTTACGGAGGCTTCTGATGACTTTGTTTTTGTTCGTGGGAAAATGGTGGAGGTTTATCCAAGAAAAATTAATGAGTTTTATCAGTTGGAAGATGTTTACAGTTGCCAGTATAAATCGTTTTCTGCTATGAATGAGGCCTTGGATGAGGTTATTTCTTTTCTTACTGATGGAAGAGGAACTTGGAAATTCAAGAATGGTGTTAAGATAAACTTTCCTTTTTCTATGTTAAATGTAGTATCTAAGGCATGACACTATTTTATTTCTGGAAGAATGATACCGAAAAATCATCATAGTGAGGTGACCAAGGATAGAGCCATTCTGAACTTCTGTATTCAACAAGTGATGAGGATAAATGTAGGCTCTATTATTTATATGAAAACTCGATCTATTGCTTTAAGAATTTTACACTCTGTGAATAAGTAGGAGTTGATTTTAGACCCGAGGAAGAGAGGATTGAGCCTATAAAACCTATTGGACATGCTAACATAAAGACTTATGAATTTCATGTTGATTGGAGATCCAAAAGTAAGACCAGGGATATTCCTCCCACTTCTAGGACACCTACTTCTGGTGCCCTTACTCTTCGAGAACTATTGGACCAGATGATAATCCAACGACCAGATGATAATACAACAAGGAGATATCTTGAGAATGGATCATAGATTGCAAAACATGGATGTCAGAAATGCTCACACTGATGATTTGATACGACAAAAGTTCAAATATGATTTTGATTATGATGATGCAATGGTGAGATACATGAAGTGTGATCATTCAATTCAGCTTCCTACTCACCCTGTTTTACTCCATATCAATATAGTAATCCTCACATAGAAAAAGAAAAAAAAAAGAAAAGAAAAGAAACAAGATCAGAAAAAAAAGAAAAGAAAAAAAAAGAGATGTGAGGAGAAGCTTAAGGAGATACCTAATTAAAAATTGGTTTCACTTGAATCAACTTAAGGAAGAAGACTGGACTACATTTTCTAAACATTTATTTGAGTATTAGTTTATTTACTAGTAAAATTTTATGAAGTTCTTTTTCATATGGATATTCTAAGTGACTTTAATGTGCCAATTTGCAATTTTTCTTGAAAGAATAGAGGATCAGAAATCTTGGACTTGACTGGTGAATATTCTTATACCTTTAGTATTAACTGAAGTTGTTTTAAATTTTTCTTAAGTCAAGCTATTATGTTTAGTAGACTAAATTATGGATATCTAGAAGTTAAATTCTTTACAAGAAGTCATATATTTTTATGTAGTAGAGGAGTTACTTGAGGACAAGTAACATTTAAGTTTGGGGGATTTTGATACACAAAAAATATATGCATTTTTAGACCCATATTTTATACTCATTTTTGATGATATTGCGCTTTAATGGAGGGTATTTGTATGTTTTCTTACAGGTTGTTGATTTTTAGGACTTGAAGCAAAAAAAAAGCAAAAATGTTATAATTTGGAGTCAAAATGACATTTTTGAAGAAATACTCAGCGTCGACGGCTCCAGAAGTAGCGCCGACGGCGCAGACTTACAAAACGACTGATAGATTTTATTCAGCGTCGACGGCGCCAGAAGCAGCGTCGACGGTGCCATTTGACAGAGAGCATAGAATTAAATTACGGACCACTGGCGCCGACGGCGCCAATGTCTGTTCAAACATTGTTTCTAGAAGATTCGACAAATTTAGAAGCTTTTTGAAGGATTTTTGGATGCACCTATTGGAGAACTGACTCTAGGCTCTATTTGAGGCTGAAATTGATCAGAGAAGGTGCTCCTCTTCATTTCTCCTTGCTCATTTTCGCCACACCTCACCTCCATACACTCATTTTCGCCACACCTCACCTCCATACACTTGTTCCATATTCGTTCCACAATCATTCAGGAGTCTATTAGTGATTTTTCTTTAAGAGTTTAGAGTTTTTGTTGTGAGAATAAGTGTGAATTCTTCTCTGAGAGTGTTGGAGAAGGAGAAAAGTGAGAGATTCGTCGTATTATGTAAAATTTAATGTTATAAGTCTTGTACCTTTTCATATTAGCACCTGCAATATTTGACAGTTAAGTTTAAAAAATCAGAACCTTCAACAGGTAAGTCTTTTCTTTATGTATTTAATATTTTCTTTCACCTTTTATTTTTTTTCAGTTCTTCATGTTAAATTTTTTAAAAATTTATGTTCTGGGAGAGATATGGTGAAGTGAATAGATAATATGGATGTGCCAATATTAAAATGTAAAATATATTGTGATAATTTTTCAGCTCCAAACTTAATTTACTTTTTGATCTGGCGAATTGAATTGTTAAAATGTATTGTAAAATATATGATCCGAAATGGCTATGAACTTATATATGTATTTTTAAATGATTTTAATTTCTTCGCAATCCATATACTCATTGTAAAGGGGAATGATGCTTTCATAAATTTGAACTCTTCGTCACAGGAGATTTTAGGGTGACAGACTAAAATCCCCAATTTGGTCTTAGTCTTTAAAGAACTAAAGCAAGAGTTAGCCTTTAGGGGAAGAGAAATAGGAGCTCTGGAGTGGGAGTCAGTATCCTCCTAGCCTAGCTACAGATTTAGGGACTAAACCTGAGATTAGCCAATGATTTTCCATAACAATGTATCAGGGTAGAGAATATCCAGATATAGTAATCCTCACATAGAAAAAAAAAAAGAAAAAGAAAAGAAAGGAAACAAGATTAAACATGATCCTGAAACCACAATCTCATTGTAGTGGGAAAAATATTTTTTCACATAAAAAATCTTCATCACATAAACATAGTTTAGTAGTTTAGTAGTTACTATTTAAACTTTGCATTTTAGTTTTGCTAATAATTAAATAATTTAGTTTTGATAATATCTCAGCATTCGAAAATAGTGACAGTAATTTCGTTTCACTTTCTGTGAATTTCCTAATAAATTTATCACTTCAAATTTAAACCTTCCCCATGGAATCATTATTCGGGGCTTAAATAGAAAGTTCTTTATTACTTTACAACGATACATATACTTGCGAATCATAAATATTGCATCAAGCTTTTGGCACCGTTACATAGCGGAGTTAAACTTATATAAATTTTACACAACTATATTTTCTGGGATCACCTATGCATCGGCTTTGGGCACATATACGCCCGTTATAGTGCGGGTGCTTCTTTTATTCCCGACACTTCTTTTATTCCCGACAGACGAACACATAGGCACTGGTCTATTGGCTCCTAAGCGCCCATTATGAGGAGCCGATACGGAGCACTTGGCGCCTAGGGGCCAAGTTTGGGTGTCTAAGCGCCCAACTCATTTATTACATGGAAAATTAGTTTTTTAAGGCAATTTTTGAGTTTGGATCGATGACCTTACTGCTTTCTTCTTCTGAATTCTTCGACGAGCATCTTATTGTAGGTGAGTGTCGAAGAAGTGAATTTTGTTGATTCAACGTTATTTTTTGCATCGAATTGAAGAGTGAAGATTATTGAAGCAAGTTCTGTAAGTTTTTTTCGTGTGAGCTTGGAGAACAAACTTGTGTGGGTCCTTTGTAAAACTTTCTGAATATCATAGTTGAATTTCTCATTGTGTGGCTCCGTGGTTTTTTCCCCTTCTAGAATTTTTTCATGTAAAATATTTGTGTGTTTTTCTGATTGTTTTGATTGTGCTTTTCTATTTAAAATTTGTTTTGATTTCTTCAAATCCTGTGATCCTATTCCGCATCGAAATTAAATGGACAGTCTTAGTTTTCCTTAAAACTTAACATAATTGTAGTTGTGTTTATCATGCAATTATTAAAAGACATAATACATATTGTATGTTTAAAATTTATGTAAAGAAGGACCTGACAACAAATATAGATCAAAAAAATTGCAGATTAGAATCAATGTAAATGGCCCCAAGAAGAATAAAAATCTATGGAGAGAAGTCCGAACTATTCAAACAAGTCATGCCGGAAAAAAAATAATACGTGTGGCAGACTACTCGTTAGGACGACGGTCCGGGTGTGGTCATGTGGCCGTGTACGGATGATGGCCCATCCAAACTGTCATTCCGGCGTGCATTCGCCGCATGTAATATTTTCTATAGACATAAATGATTAAAATATATGAGAGAAGCGTTCGACCCGTGTTATATGGTGTTATTCGATTATTTTGTGTTGTTATTGGAATATTCTCCTGCATTACTTGATTTGTGGTTGTGTTATTCGGCATATTTCCCGTGTTATTTCAATTTCCACTATGTTATTGCAATAACACAGCCCCAAATTAGTAATGCAGGGGAATATTATAATAACACTTCAGCCCCAAATCAAGTAAAACGATATAATATTCGAATAACACCGCAAAATAATCGAATAACACCATATAATACTCGAATAACACATCATTTTTACAAATAACGTAGATGAAATATTCTTATAACACAAACAAATATTTCAATCCGAACGTAGCTCTATGTCAGGAGTCCTGGATGTATTATTTTTCGACATCTGCATTGGAACGTAGCATGCAAAATCTAAGGCAATTGTAGCAATAGATTAGTAGCTCCCCATCACATCAGAATAGCTATATATTCTTTTTGTTACGTATAAGATATTGTCCCTGCATGGCACTGTTGAGTGCTGCAGGGTCGATTTTCTCTCTGTTGAGACATTTACATACTTACCCCTTCCATTTTTTCTATTTACATATTTAACACCTAGTCTGACTTACTTTTAATATTTGCAATCTATATCTCTTATATTACATCAAAATAGCATCATCTTTAACTTTTTAAATGTGAAATACACATTTCATATGTGAATAAGGGGGCATGTATGGTAAAATTGAAGGGGCATTTACATAAATAGCACCCGAAACATTACAATTTACAAATCTAGCTACCACTTTCATTGAGTTTTGAAATAAAGAAGAGATGCTGGACACAGAGAAAGTCCTGAATATGTGAGCGAAAACAAAAGAGCCAAAGAAATGAACTTTGAGAGGAGTGATGTTTGTTTATTACATCACTAATTTAGAAGAAAATGTTGTGATAATTGGTTTTAAGATGGTTGTTTACTTCAATAATGTGTGCTCCTAAGTTTATAGAAGTTTAATGATGATTACATATCTAGAAAAATCATCCACTTATGCTTCCCTTTTTTATTATTGTTAATCATATATTAATTTGTTTCTTTTTTTTTTTAATTCATTTAGAGAGGTAATTTAGCTTTGGATACGTTGGGAGATGTAAATTGTGGAAACTGATTCCAGAGATTCGAAACAAAACTATGAGAAGAAGCTTACATAGCAAAAAAACCACACATAAATCACAAAATATATCTGGGCATAGCAGTGTTGTACTCTCGGGTTTCGAAATTAGACTGGGTTAGGCAGCACTGTCTTCTGAGCGTTGGGGTGCTGCTGGTCTCAGCATTGGAGTTGTGTAAATACGTCCACACACACACACACACACACACACAAATAAAAGGCAAATTACCTATTATTATTATCTTAAGTGATTGAATTTTTTTAATAGTCATAAGTAGCACAGTTAATTACCAGAAATTTGATAATTAACATAGTAATGAAAAATAAAACGTATTTTTTATCTCATAAAAGGATCCTCTATCTATAGAGAATGTGGTATAATATGTGAAGTCATTTGTTTGCCCCTATTTTGGGGGCGTTACAAGATATTTTAAGTATTCTACATATACGAGTCCAATGACTCGACTATCTTTTAACTTGGTTGGCTGAGCCCGTGTGCCTCGGTTCGGTAAGGTCTGCTTGTTTGATTATGTTGAGTCAAGGTTATCGATTGGACATCAATTGACATCAAGTCGGCAAAACTGATTTCTTTGGTTGGACTTTTGTCAATTGATTGATCAAGTATCACTGCCAACTTTTGATACACAGCGAGGAGCTTCTGATGACTGAGCGATGCTAGGTTATCAGGTAGAGCGTGAATTGCATAACCTCATACGTAACACACTCCACAAAAAGATTTAGATCTGTGTTGGCTCATTTCTGATGTACATTCCTTTGAACAAGAAATATTCAAACTTCAATTAAGAGTCATCCAGAGCTCCAATTTCAGTAAAATTATGGTCAAATCGATCGGTTTGATAAGTCAAACCTAATGTTACCAAAATTGATCTAATCCAAGTTAAATCAAGCTCAGATCAAACCATTAAACCACTTTTGGAAGTTTATTGAGTATATTTGAAAAGTCAAATAAATTTCAAATTTGGCGAGCTTATAGTCGAATCAAGCGTCTTAACAAGGCAAATCAAACAAGTTTAAGATCACTCAATTTCGACATCGCTAAGGCAATCAAATGTCCATCAAACATCATCTGATCAAAGGAAGCTTTATAGATCGTCCAATCAATGTGGTTCATATTCTTGCATTAATTGTACCCAAAACTCTATAAATAGAGCCCCACCCCAATATGAGAGAGGGAGAGGGACTTGAGGCTAGAAGAAGAGTTTGAAGATTTGAGAAGAAGTTGAAGTCTAACACCACCCATGCCGCGATCGACCATCGCCAACCGTTGTCAATCACTGTCTATCGTTGTCAACCACCGTTGACTACCGCCGACCATTATCAATCACATGCCGACCGCAGCCAATCACTATCAGTTGTCGACCATTTTTTGCAACAAATTCATTCATACGTCAACGTGGTAACTTGGAAGACCTTATAACCCTTTTCCGCCTGTGGAACAAATGGTTGCAGTTGCAATCGTTATTTCATAGTGAAATTCCTTATCCTGGTTAGGCCTCGTGCTTTTTTTCTTTATGGATTTTCCACGTAAAAACTTTTGATGTCACTACTAGTTGTTTTCTCTCTTCTAAATGTGTGTTGAATCTTCGTACCACACTAAGATTATAATACACTACTCTACTACTGTGAACTTCCTAGCACACATCAATATATATATATATATATATATACGTATATATATATATATAGTATGTGTATATGTATACATACATATATATATAAATCTAGGCTAGGCCCACACTTTTCCCACAAAAAAAAAGCGTGGTACGAAGATTCCCTTTAAGGCCGGGCCCAAATCATTAAATGTTGAAAATATGATTTAATTTGGGGTATAAAAGGTAAATGGGTCTCAAAGAGATCCAATATAATTAAAGATAGATACAGATAAATAAATATATGTATGTATGTATATATGTATATACATATATACATACATACATATATTTATTTATCTGTATCTATCTTTAATTATATTGGATCTCTTTGAGACCCATTTACCTTTTATACCCCAAATTAAATCATATTTTCAACATTTAATGATTTGGGCCCGGCCTTAAAGGGAATCTTCGTACCACGCTTTTTTTTTGTGGGAAAAGTGTGGGCCTAGCCTAGATTTATTAAAATAAAGTAAATTGCAAACAATAGGCATAACCAAAACATTGAAACAAGAAAAGAGAGCTACAAAAACATCAAAGGAGCAACACAATAAAAACACCCAATGAACCAAAGACACTAAAAGCAACAACAATTTGTAACATCGAGCTTCTTCAATCCAGAAAGTACAATTATCATTAGAGAGATCTCCATTCATAACAACAAAAATAACAACCCCCTTCAATATACCAATAGAGAGTACCAAAAAGTCAATCCTCCATATACAAAAATCCACAATGAGACCTTCAACAGAGCAACAACAACAACAAACCCACCAATATATCAATAGAGGGCACTAAACTTAAATAATAATAGTCCAATGATAAGAAAAGATTTGCAAAACAAAAATAAAAAAAAGCAATAACAAAACAATAATAGGAAACAAATTATAAGAACTTGTCTCAGAAAAATTAAACAACTTCAAAGAGATATAGAAAACCCGGAAACAACCAGAGAGATGGAGCAATAAAGAGCAATTGAGAGCACCAACAAATACATCTCTTCAACGAAACAAAGAATTACCCAACGAAAAACATATATACCAAAGAAACACATAAATGGGGCAGAATAATAATATACATAAGCTCAGCCAAATCTAAAACAATAGAAATCAATCTCAACATAACGACTAAGGAAATAATATCTCAGTAAAACCTTATATTAAATGTTTGAAGCCAAATTTCCATCCAGATTTAATGACAATGAATATAGCAAGTTAAAATTTCAAAAGAATGACAAAATCACTAAGTGAAAATGGGTAAATCATAGCTAAACCTAAAATATAGCCACATCAGATAAGATTAAGAATATTATCTAAATAATCAGAAAAATATCAGAAATGGAATACTCAATAATAACAACAACCCCTCTGATGTATAGAATAGTGAATCCACATAGCAGAAAAATTCAGAGAGATACCTCAAACAGAGCAGCAACAACAACAAACCCACCAATAAATCAACAGAGGGTGCCAAACATCAATAATATCATCCTAATGAGAAGCAAAGATCCGTAAAACTAAAATAAAATAAGTAGCAACAAAACAACCCCAAAGTAAAACAAGAACTAAAAGAAAAAAACTTGTCATAGAATAACTAAACAACATCGAAGTTATACAAAAAACAAAGAAGCAACCAAAGAAATGAGGTGCAATAATATAAAGCCTCAGAGAGCACCGACAAATATCGTTGTTGACATCATTTTTAAGATGTCACGAGTATAGAGTGTCCACTTATATTATTTGAGATGGCCTACAGTTTGTTCGTAGCATCTGATAGGTCAAGAAATCTACCCAAGGCTCCCTAGCACTTGTTTGGGGCAAGGAGCAAAGGTTAGTAACGATCTAGCCGTACTTGAGAAAATTAGTTGTTAGTTAGGTTAATTCAGTACTCGGGACATATTCAGTATTTAGAAGTCATTGCATGTCCTTAGTACTTAGTACTCGGGACATATTCAGTACTTAGTACTCGGGACATATTCAGTACTTGAGACATATTCTAGTCATTAGAAGTCATTGCATGTCCTTCTAAAGCCCCTCATGACCAAAGGAAGTAATTGAATCTCTTACAAGCATTGCAAGCAAGTTAAGGTTTAGGACACCCTACTCGCGTCATAGTTTAGGAAAACTGATCCCGACTGTTTATATGCAACAATATAACAATGTATTTGATTATATTTTTCACTCATCTTTCCTTACTTTGCAACAGAACAAAAAACTTGATCTTGGAGAAAATAAGAATTTACTTAACCAAAAACTTGATCCTGGAGAAAATAAGAATTTACTTATTTAATATATATATATTGGGATACTACGTAAGTATATGTATCGTTATCAAGTAATATAGGACTTTCTGATTAAGCCTCGAATATTGAACCCATAGGGAGAATTCACAATATGCAACAAACTTTCTATTTTAAAAATACAATTACTTAAATTATAGATGTTTTTATAGTAATTAAAATTAAATTCTTCCTGGTATTTTTGATATTTTAACTATAGTAATTAAAATTAAATTCTTTTTGGTATTTTTTGATATTTTAACAAAATAGAAATAACTTCTAAATATAACTTGAGTTTATGTAAAAGAAAAGCACTGAATATGAAATATCTTTCTAATAAGTATAGGAGTTTTGTTGTGGAAATATGCAAATTATTTTGTGCCAAATAGAAGCAATAATATTTTTTACCCTTACAAGAGATGCTATAAAGAACATTGGCTAATTTAAAGTTTGAATAGTTCTGAAAACCGACTAGGCAGGGAAGATATCAGCTCTTACTCTAGAGTTCCCTCGATTCCCTCCACCTGGGGGTTAACATCTTGTATCAGATACTAAAATAATAAACCAAGTTAGGGCTTTAGCCTGTCACACTAAAGTCCTTTAACTCTACACCCTTCAAAGATTATTTCCCTATTTATTTGCAATAAATCATATGAATTACATTCTCATTCATACAACCTCATGTGATTCTTTCTAATTGTTGACTGAGAGAATATCAGCCCGGTTCTTACATGTTCTCACAACAAATTTTACCATCTAGATGGGTCAGATCAAGAAATAAATGAAGTACATGAAATTAAATTTTCACAACTTCTTCCAACATTAAAGATTAATACTCTCCACAACTTCCATCCAACACTTTAATTACTTATTATTTTAAAGAGAAAGATAAATAAAACTACTTAGAATCCATGGAAAGATCAAAACCGCACTTTAGTTTAAAAATAGAATCATTGTCAAACCAACAAGAAGTCTCGATTAAAACTAAAAATTATTTAAAAAAAAAGATAAAAACTTATCTCAAATCCTACACCAAACTCTTGAATTTTCTTTGAATATCTTATCTCTTACAACACTCTTAACTCTCACATTAAAACTAAAAATAAAAAGGATAAAGTAAATTTTTGGTGCCTAAAAAATCTCTCCACGAACTATTTCAAGAACTTCTCAGGAATCCCCCCTTTTTTCTCTAAACTTCCTTCTTTTATAATTTTCCAAGAGGTGTCTTGACATCTCTTCAATATTTGTCCTGATTTGATGTATTTTCCAAGGGATGCCTCCTTTCACAAGTGTTTTAACTATATTTTCATTTCTAGTGGTCATAACCACCCTCTTTAGCCAATAGGTGCCTCAAATGTCCCTTCAAAATTTGACAAAATTAATTAACCCGTCAACAAATAACTGCCTCTGGCGCTTAAGCGCGAGGCCTCTGGTGCTTAGGTGCGGCCTTCTCTGTTTCACTGACGCTTTGACGCCAAAATACTTTTGCACCATTTTTGCATTTT
>NW_018224901.1:0-248 GCF_001263595.1 Phalaenopsis equestris | reverse complement strand
TAAAATTGATGTTAAAATAAATTGTTCTTGTTAGGCTATTTTTTTAATTTAAAAAAAATTAAAAATTATTAAAAATTAAAAAAATATAAAAAAGCACCCAAAGTGTTCAAATTGGTTGATGATCACTTAGTTTCCCTTAAAATATTTTTCCTAATTTTTCTAATGTAGTTATGTATTTTGAAATGATAAAAACGTATTTTCCTAAATTTCAATGGTTTATTTCTCTAAGTTCTCAGGACTTATAGAGA
>NW_018224900.1:0-241 GCF_001263595.1 Phalaenopsis equestris | reverse complement strand
AAATAAATAAAAATACAAACATAAGTACATCAATCCCATTCTAAATATCAAAATACTAAACTATTTCATCGTCGCCTTGATCAGCAGGTGGATCGGGTTGATACTGAGTATATCGGGGACTGTCGACACTATTTTTGGTGTGGGTTTTGCTCGTAAGAAGCTGTCGGTCATCCGAATTGAAATCCTGTTGCCCGCTTAGGAAGGAAATTTTAAAAAAAATTTAATTTTGAAAAAGATGAAG
>NW_018224899.1:0-1119 GCF_001263595.1 Phalaenopsis equestris | reverse complement strand
ATCATGAATGAATTTTTTTTCCTGTTGTTTTGTCATTCCTTATGGTAAAATACCACTAACAATATAATTCACAATATCAACATACCAAGGTATTTCCTATCCTTTTATCGCAAAAAGTTTTTCATCACGAAACATTTTATTAATTTCTTTTTTCCAAATCAAGTGTTTCTTCATTTTCTAGCCTAGATAAATGATCAGCAATTTGATTATCAGTTTCTTTTTGATTGACTACTACAAAATTAAAATCTTACATTAGAAGTACCCTTCTAATTAATCTTGGTTTCATATCATTCTTTTGCATTAAATATTTAATAGCCGAGTGGTCAGTATGCATAACACAATTAACTCCAATTAGATATGACCTAAACTTATCAAAAGCATAAATAATAGCTAATAACTCTGTTTTAGTGGTAGTGCAGTTAATTTGAGCATCATTAAGAGTCTACAAGTATAGTATATGAATTTAAAAATCTTGTAATATCTTTACCCTAAAACAGCTCCGATTGCTTAATCACTTGCATCACTGTCGACACTATTTTGTGTCGTGGAATTGCTTGTTGGAAGCTCTCGGTCGTTAGAATCAAAATCTCGTCTCCCACTTTAGAAGGAAAATTTAATTTACATATAAAGAAATTTTAATGTTTAAAAAAATATTAAATCAAACTGACCCCATATTTTTCATAGTTTAAATGAACGAGCATTGTACCTCAAACCCTGTATCTACCCTGAAGGGTAAATACAAGACTTGAGGATGAGACTCGATCAAATAAACTAAGAAATATATGACATTCGTTTGGTCTGCAAAACCATTTTATTTTTCGACAATTTCCCCTATTTAATATGAAGAATTAAATAAAGTTTGTATTAAGCTAGGTTTGGACAAGCTTCCTATAAGGGCAAGCCCCTATAGTTAATTACATCTTAGATAAACGAAGTCACCTAAGAATACTCATCTAAGAATACACTCGAGAAAAATCAAGAAATATTATCTTCAAGGAGGTCAAAGGATATGACTTTTCAAAGATATAGGGCAAAGAGGTGTGAAAAGGGGTTGATTCAAATTTGGAACATTTATTAGGAATCCAAAGGAGGAAAAACTAGAGAATGTCATAGATCTAG
>NW_018224898.1:0-943 GCF_001263595.1 Phalaenopsis equestris | reverse complement strand
CATCCTAAAATGATTATTTATTGTTGGGTTGAGGTTGAACTCGCATGAGGCTCTATTAGTCGTCATGAATCTTCATCACACGTGTATTTTACGAAAAAATATTACTTGTGGATAGGGTATGAGCAGATTCAGTGATAGCATTCATCATAATACCATCATAATATCATCAATCCGCATCTTCTGATACCGCACGTAACATTCCCTCATTCGTTACGCACATTACACATTGCATCATGCATAAGCTATTATTTGCACTCATACATTAGCTAAATAATAGCTTTTTCAAAATTATTAGAGAATAATCATTCTTTAAATTACAAAGATAATATATGCAAATTGCAAGCAATCATGTAATAATATCAAAGAAATGCAATGATAAATTGTTGATAAGGGAGAGCAGACAGCTCATATAATTTCTATCATAAAGTAAGGATTAAAAAATTCTTAGCCAAACAAGAACAAGTTGCCAGGGTGGTCTTATCCAAAAGCCAAGCAAAAAGCAACATAATTTATTTCATTGTTGTCAATATCACACAATTATAAACTAATCGGGTTGATAAGAGCCTTGAAAGTTAGTGTCAAAGGTCTTGAATTTATTCGCCTACAAAATAATAGACTCTCATCTTGCAGATATGCCGGTAAACGAGTCGTGTTTGAGTGAGCTTAAGTTTGGCTCGCGTTGGGCTTGTTCGGAATTAATTCTGTTCGAGATTTGGCTCGCTTGTGCTTGAATTGCTCGTGAACAGTGTGGGTCTGTGTTTGTGTTTGACTCGAAAATTGCTCGTTTAAATTAATTAGAAAAATAAATATAGGTTGTTGGACTTGAACCCATAGTACTCTCATATAATAAAAGGCACAGACCAACATGACCGCATGAGCTGCAGTGAAATAAGCTTAGATTTAATTACATATAATATATTATTATATAAATAACATATATAAT
>NW_018224897.1:0-557 GCF_001263595.1 Phalaenopsis equestris | reverse complement strand
TGATTATAACGTGCTAGCTCATCTTAGGAGGTTGTGGGCCAAATTAAACATTTATGACACTCTAATCCTGTCAAAGGAGATGAAAGAATCTCTAGTTACAGGCTTGCTCGACCTTGACATTTGCTTGGCTCAGTTGGCTAGCACATCCTCAGGTGAAGTTTGTTCGTTGAAAGAACAGCTGATACACCTAAAATTAAAATATATAGTGTTTTAGACACATTTTTATACCTATTTATGAGATATTGTGCTTTAATGGAAGATATTTTTTTGTTTTTTATTCAAGTACATGTAAAAAAAGGTGAAAAATGCTTAAGGGAGTGAGAAAGGATCAAATAAGGATCAAATTTGGAGAAAATAGGTAAAAAATGTGCAAAAGTGTTTTGGCGCCTAAGCGTCAGATCTGACTCTTAAGCGTCGGTTAAACAGAGAAGGCCACACCTAAGCGCTAGAGGCATCGCTCTTAAGCGTCAGTGGCAGTTATTGGATGAGTAAATTCGATTTTTACGAATTTTGAAGAGGTTATTGAGGCACATATTGGCTTAATAGGTGGTTACAAC
>NW_018224896.1:0-911 GCF_001263595.1 Phalaenopsis equestris | reverse complement strand
TTTGTCCTGTAGCCTCGGGAAAAACTCACCGTTGGAGGCCTCGATGGCGCCGTCGACACCCTAGTGCAAGTCTACACGTTTTGGTCCTTTTTGCTCCAAATTTGCTCCTTTTTGCATCTTTTTGCTCCATTGACCCTAATTCATCATTCCTGCAACAAAATATTATAAATACCTTTCTTTAAAGTGCAATATCATTAAAAACAATATAAAAGAGGTATGAAAATCTCAACATATTTTCCTTTGGTCAGTTAGTAAAAGTTGATAAATTTATCTTTCCTGTGGATTTCATCATTTTAGATATGAATGAAGATAAATAAATACCTATCATCTTAGGGAGACTATTTTTAGCTACTAGAAAAGCTATGATAGATGTTCAAAAAGGAGAATTAACTATGAGAGTTAATGATCAAGAAGTGACTTTTAACATTGCGAAATCTATGAAATACCCTACTGTTGAAAGAGATAATGAATGTTTTCACATGGAAATTATTTAACATCTACTAAATGAACATTTTGAAGAATATTTTGAAGAAAAAAAGCATTTTGAAGAAGAAGAACATTTGGTAGAGAAGCAAAAATCTGAAAAGATTGAAGAAGTTATTTTGAACGAATTAAGAAATAAAAAAATTAGATTATGTTCAGGAAAGATTTGAGATGTATATTACAAAAAATGTCGATAAAAATCTATTTCCATCGATTATAAAGCCACCTCAACTTGAGATGAAAATATTGCATAGTCACTGGAAGTATGTATTTTTAGTATGTATTTTTAAGAGACTCATCTACATTACCTGTTATTATATCTTCAGAATTAAATGATCTGTAAGAGCAAAGACTGTTAGATACATTAAGAATATATAAGAAAGCTTTTGGTTTGACCTTAACTGATACTAAGGGAATCAGTCCTTCAA
>NW_018224895.1:0-827 GCF_001263595.1 Phalaenopsis equestris | reverse complement strand
CAAAATTTAAAATTTTCAAAAAAATAATTATAATTAAAAAAAAAATAAATGATTTTTTTTTCTCTCCTTTCTCTAAACCCTCGAGCACTATTACCCTTCCCCGCTCGTGCCTCTATCTTCTTTTTCCCTAGCCGAAACCCCTTTACCCTCCTCTCTTGACTGAATCTTGAGGATCCCTTGCCGGCCTTCCGGTCATCTCCTCCCTTTCTCAGCCCCCGCCGGTAGCCCGTTTATAATGGATTTTCTCACCTTAACGAGTTTGGTAACCTTCTTGTTCTTGAGTTTGGACATTTTCTTTGCCCTTTGAGGTGCTTCTCGTTACCTCCCTTATTCTCACCGTCGGCGAACCCCCTTTGCTCTCGCCGGCTATAAATAACCCTTTGAGATAAGCGTTTTGGGGTTGGATTTTTTTTTTAAGATTTCAAGGAGATATAGCTTAAGAACTCATTCTTTGTTGGGAATTTATGTTTCAGGATCTTATTACTCTTCTCTTTATTGTGTTAGCACGAAGTTAAGGCTATAATTTATTTACTCTTAGAATGCTGTTTGATTTCTGGATTAGTTGTCCATGTGATAACTTCTTTTATATTATGAGATTGGTAGATCAAATGGAAATGATATTCTAGTTTGATCATCACTTTGGTGAAGAAACAAAGTTTTCTCGTGAAAATCTATATTATGGCTGCCTTTGTTTATTCATATTGGAGCTAATGTAGTAGATTTTTTTTTAGAAATCTGCTGGAAAGATATATTGAAAACCTCAGGGATTATTTGTGTACTTTTGACTACTAGTTTCTCATTGCACTACTTTAACATGGAGATTCTTG
>NW_018224894.1:431196-435975 GCF_001263595.1 Phalaenopsis equestris | reverse complement strand
AACCTTCATCTCGGGTTTGGTATGTTGCGGACTCTAAATGGAGGCTTGTTCTGACGCAGATTGGATCTTGTTCAGTATTTTCTTAGATGATCTGCTCCATACCTCATTCCATCCTTCTTCAGTGTTTGTTGAAGCTTGTTTCTATGAATCCTGAATTTGATTAAGGACCCTCTTGAGTTCATCCCAAGTTGTACTCCATCCATTGATTCTGACATACGAATCAATTGAGGAGATTGGCTTAACCAAAATCATGTTTATGGAATCTTTTTCAGGTTCTTTTAAATCCTCTTTCGGGATTGTTATGTCTCTTTCTTGAGGTTTCTCTCGGAAATTCATCTCGAGCCAGTCTTTAAAAATGAAGCATTTTTCTATAGTGTGCCCAAGCAACCGGTGGTATCAGCAATAATTTGGTTCATTCTTCTTATCCACCTCTTCGGTCTTCCTTGGATCTGGTAGTTTGAATTATGGCTTCTTCATCGGACTCCTAAATATTTTTGGTATAGCTTCATCCTTGAAAGAATACAAAATTATATGTCGCTCCAATAGGGATATTCTCTTATCCCCTGTTTGAGGTGATCCCTCTTGAGGTGGCCACTGGTTGGATTGACTATTCTGTTTCTAAGAGTACTGTGATGAAGACTGGCGATGCTCTTCCGCATACATCTTTATCGGCTGCTTTCCTTTGTCGACGGTCGCTACTACTCCTGATTTCTTCTCGAACACTCTGGTCACCTTAGCCTTTTCATGTGGCTCCATGTGCTTTATTTCTTCTTGAAGACTGCTAGATTTACTAAATAGCTTCTCGAAGGATTTGATGGTGAGTCTCTTAAGCATGAAAGCTACTAGCCCATGAATGCTCTTGAGTAGAATTTCAATCGCATGATGTTCCTGTAGCTGAGGTTCACATTTCATGCTAAGATTTCTTCACCTCAAAATATAGTCTACCAAGGTTTTGCTAGGCTTTTGCTTTTCTATCATGAGCTCTCCAATAGACACATGATGTTGCACCCCGGCAAATCTTTTCACAAAAAAAAGGCTCTAATTCAGAAAATGTTTTAATCCGCTCGTTGAGCAAGTCATCATACTAGTCGAAAGCAATTCCTAATAAGCTCCTGACGAATTGTTGGTAGAGTAGAGCTTCATTATTTCTCATGTTGCCATAGCTGGCTCGAAAGTGTGCTATGTGGTTTCTAGGATTTCCAGTCCCATTGAATATCTTGAAGTTTGGGTCCACAAAATCCTTGGGGAAAGACGAGGCATCAAACTCCTCCGGGTAAGGTCTACTCTTCAAAATTGATGCACCGCCCTTAGATTGGGCTAAGGCGTCCCGCACTTGTTCAACCATTTGCTTGAACATCTTTTCTGGCATGGCACTTGATGGAGAAACTTCTTCGTTTTCTCATCTTTTTTAGCTAAAGTAGCCTCTCTTATTTTATCTATAATGTGTATGATTTCTGGCTGATTAATCTCTAGAGAAGCCAATTGCGATGCTTGTGATTGCTCCTGAATGGCCGCCATGACATTCATAGCTGCAGTCATCTCTTCTACTCTATTATCCTGTAGATTAACTTGCTCATCCCTTTGGAGGATGACCCTACGCAGCTCATCTACGATGTTCTCTTCGGTGTGAGGTTGAGCCTCACACACAGATGTGGTGACTCTAGTTTCGATCACATGGACATTCATGAAATCCTCTTCGAAGTAATCATTGTAATCAAAATTTTCATTGTCGCTATTGACGGAAACTCCGTGTTCTCGAGCTAACTCAGAAATTTCAATCCCAAGTTTCTCAACTTTCTCCTCAATTATCGATTCCTTGATCGCTTTAAGATCTGGAGGACCCTGATGGACATCCTCTATTTGTTCCTTCATCTCACTGGCTATTGTCGCGATAATGTCAGATATTTCAGATCATGGTTTTACTTCCTATTTTGCAGGCTCACTGGACTGTATCGGTGCGGCAACCTTGGGTACCCATACATTTTTCTTTTTTGACGATGATGTCTCAGGATGTAGCGTCTTAGTAGAAACATCGGTATGTCGAGGGAAAGTATGCTCCCCGTGGTGTAGACCGGCTACAGTGCCAGGTAATTGTCTTGTCTTTTCTTTTGGGATTGTAGGAATGTCTCCATAATGGGTGATGGGTAATATCTTTGGACCCAGTCTCGACGTAGCCGGTCGGTGGCTTGTGGTCCTTGTGGAAATATAATCAGTAGTAATGACTACGGTATTAACTTTGTTCCCTAGACGAAACCAAATGGGGATACGAGTAGGTGGCACTTCAGCTGTCTTGTGGGTCTGTCTGGCAGATTTGACGCCCTTTAAAATTTCCTTCTTCATGCGAGGAGAAAATGCATCTCCCACTCGTTTAAGCAACTCACTAACAGAACATCCTTCTTTGGAAGCAAGCCTTTTGAAGACAACACTAACTCGAGTGATAGGAGTGAACTTCTTTCTCTCTTCACCGTATCCATAAAGTGACGGTAATGCGGGAGCAATTTTTCGGATCATGAACGCTCGATCAAATGGGGTATACTCTTTTAAAGATGAAGCAGCGAAAAGATGTTTCGCAGTTTGATCAAGAATACCGAGTTCAGGTTGCCCACGCCAAAAAAGCCTGACGAGGTCAACAAGAAAGGTCATCCGAGATATTGCCCATACCACATGTTGATTGGACACACCATAGAAGAGTGTTGTAGTTTAAAAGACTTTCTTGAGGAGAAGTTCAAGAATGGGGACTTAACGATCCCGGAAGAATATTTGAAAGGAACTTGAAATAGATTCTATCAATATGATTTCGGTCGATCTGTTTGTTCCAACCTATTTCTATGCAGCTGCCAATGAATGAAATGTCTTTTGGCCACTGTTGTACTACTTTTGTTGTTGAAAGGGAAATTAACATGATCAATGTTAGTCTATCCCATCCCTCCCACCCCAATTAATAAAAAGAAGACTTCTTTTGTCCAAAATTGTGCAATATTTAAAATATTGATCACCTCAAAAGAAATATTTAGATATATTGATAAGGCTGTGACTTCAGGGGAGAATGAAATTAATGCCCTAATAACTAAGTCATCCACTTCAAGGAATTTAGACTGGGTTCTAAGCAAATTTCAAAATAAGATAGTGTGGTTGAAATACGAGTAATTGACTCGGGATATCACCAGCCTTTTAATCTCCTGCCACGTGACTGGATCCTGACTCATGAATGAGTTATAATATAATGAGTTATAATATCCAGTTATAATATCCCAGAATTCAACTTAAAAAATATTTGAGGATTCTTAGTTAAGGGAATTTGGACATTCAAAATCCTTAACATACGATCTATCATATATAGTAATTCTCAGAAAACAAATGGAGCAGAAAAAAAAAAATATAATAATAAATTACCCCGAGAAGAAGCTTGAGGTGAGCATAATAAAAAATTGGTGTCTAAATGCAGACATTCAAAATCTTTAAATCATGCTCTACCAGATATAGTAATTCTTGACAAAACACGAAAAAAAAATGATATGAAAAGTTTGATGCGAAGATCAAATCAAAATAAAAAAGTCTCCCTGAGAAAAAGCTTGAGGTTAATGTATAATCAAAAATTGGTGTTTGAGTTTCCCTTAATTAATGAGACTTAAAATGCTCTCTTAAGAAAAATCTTCTGTTATTATATTCAAGAAAAAGTTCAACGATTTTGAGTCTTTTGGTTGGTTATTAATTGGCTCAGAAATATCTTTGGACAATGAAAAATATTTCACATGACCAAACAAAATTGTGAAATCTGCTTAGGCTCAGAAAGAAAGAATTAAAGAAACGACGATGATATTTGTCTTTAATGGAGATTCAATTCTGAAGTCATATCTTTCAGTGTTCAGCAAATACAACTACAATGCCAACTCGAAGAACGTCACAAAGATTTCTCAAAGATAACTTCAACAACCTTTACAGAATCTGCAACAAATCAAATGACAACTGTTACAAACAAATTTACAAACTTGCAACCTTTTCAACTACGGCGTCTTTGGAGATAACACCTCTTTTACAGGTCTTGAAAGAATATAATTCTGATAGCACCGTAAAGAGTGAGTTAATTTCTAACACTTGTCCTAAGTCAGTGGACGGTGCTTCAAGAAGCACCATGCCTCGTGTTTCAAAGACAAAGACTCGTTCTTAGATGTCGCGCTTGTCTGAAACTGGGTCTAAACCCTAAAACAAATTAAATAATAAAATAGTAATAATTTCATCATCTCTACATTTTGAGATAGGTATGGATGCCTCATCCCCTATCTCTACATTCCGGGGTAGGCTTGGACGCCTTATTCCCCACATCTACATTTTGGGATAGACAAGATGCCCTATACCCATCTCTACATTTCGAGATAGGCATGGATGCCTCATCCCCTATCTCTACATTCCGGGGTAGGCTTGGACGCCTTATTCCCCACATCTATATTTTAGGATAGGCAAGATGTCCTATACCCAATTCTACATTTGGGATAGGCAAGACGCCCTATACCCATTTCTACATTTGGGATAGGCAAGACGCCCTATACCCATCTCTACATTTCGGGATAGGCAAGATTCCCTCTACCCATCTCTACATTTCGGGGTAGGCTTGGACGCCCTATTCTTATCTTTGCATTTAATCTTCACAAATTCTACAAAATTCCCACAAATTCAACAAAAAAAACAAACTTTTAGAGGTACGGATCTCAATATCCGATACCGCTTTGCTTTAGATATTTCTCTATTGCAATGGTTCATATCAAACTTTTAGAGGTACAG
>NW_018224894.1:423623-429947 GCF_001263595.1 Phalaenopsis equestris | reverse complement strand
CTGGCTAAGACCAATACATGGGGACCCAAAATGGAGATTTCATTGGTCCATGACTCATTCAAAATGGTTCTCTACCCAATTGCACTTGAAATACCCAACTTGGCCTTTTGCCCCTAGGCACCTCCAAATTACCTGACTGCCCTTAGGACCCAAATTTGGCCAAACTTCCCAAATTTTGCCAAAATACTTTTTGCCAAAATACCCAAAACTGATCAAAACTCATTCTAAACACTTTGAATACATCTAAATTTGCCAAAACTGACAAAAATTTCAAAAAATGGCCACAATACCAAAATGCCACTCCATGGCCCAAAAATCCAAAAAATCCAAAAAACCCCAAAAAATTTGGATAAATCCAAAATATTCCCAATTTCATTTTTTCCAACTACACCATGGTCCAATTTAGTCAATTTGATCATCTTTGACCAAAACCCCAAATTAGCCCTAATATTGGCTAACACCCAAAATCTCAACAATTGAATGCCCTAAACCTCAAATTGGCATCCAATTTTTATTGAAAATCCTTTGTCAGGTCATTTGTGACCAAACACAATAATCAATTTGAGCTTAGTCCAAAGCTAGCTCAAGTTTGACCCAAATAGAAAAACCACAAAAAAAAAAAAAAAAAAAAAAAAAAAAAAAAAAAAAAAAAACTCGCCTTTGATGAATCTTTCCGGCAAGCGCTCCACCGTTGCTGCACTGCAGAGCTAGGCCGCTCGGCCTGGAAGCAGTGTAGAGCAATCGATCGTGCTTCCTTACGTCGGTAAAACAAGCAAGAGATAAAGGGCTTCTCATTCCCCACGCCAAAAGCAACTTCTAATTACAATCAATATGAGCGACAATTGACCTCAAAATGACTTTCACCCTTCATCAAAGATGTTCCTCATGGTCTCCTACCCCAAATACAATATTCAATTGAGCCAATTGACATGGCTAAACAAACCTAAACCAATTTTTGGCCGTATTATCCCATGACCAAAATATAATGAAAATCAAACTTGGTATTCCCAATCAAGCTTAACCTTAGCTAAACTCTAGATCTTAGAGTTAAGTTAAATTAACCATGGGTTAGCCATGATATTTATCCCTTAGGTAAGTATTTTTTTAACCTTAAGAGGGATAAGTTTCATGCAAAACCAAATTACTCACCAACACTTGGCAATTTCCTATGGTGCCATTTTTCTTGCTCATCATGAGCTTTAGACTTCATTTACAAGCATCCCAAATGATCTAGCTCTATAAAAAAGCCATGTCCATGGCTACGGAAGAGAAGAGAGCTCACGGCCAACAAGGAGGAACCACCATAGAATAGCAAAACCTCCTCCAAAATATCCAAAATTCTTCTCCAAGCACAGAGAAGAACGGCTCCACCATTAATTTCTCTCAAAGCCTCCTCTGTGAGTTCAATTTTGAGCTCAAAATCGAGCTCAAAATCAGGGCACTGCTCCAAACTCCACCAAAATCAAATTAACCTTGCACACACTTTCAAAACAGTGAAGGAAGCCAAACCCCCATCAATTCCCCCTCTGAAATAGCCTCTACCATAGCTCTCAACCAACACCTAAAATCGGCTAGGGTCGAAAATCATATATAGGCCATACACCAGAGCCAAAGGCTTCATCCCTAAGCTCTTTAGGACCCAACGAAGGTGTGAAGAATCTCTGATTGAAGCCAAACCTCTCGGAGCAAAGGTATAACCTCACTCACTCCCCCGAGCCTTCGCGGGCTCTCCATTTATTATGGCTTGATCTCATATTATGTTTACCATAAAGATGTGTTCGTCTCTTCAAGACGAATAATTTAAAAAAAAATCATCAAAATCCATTAAGAAATGAGAGAGATAATAAGGTTTTAAATTGGACGGCTCGCGGTTAAGCCCATCGGGGACGATGAACGGATGCCGTGCATTCTCAAGTGTGTTGAATGGATGGCGGAGATCAAGCCGGACGATCCTCTAGAACGATACGGCGGGACGCGTGGCAGTTGACTCAGAAGGTGGCGTCAAATAGGAGCTCGCCGCGTGGCTGTTCGACGGATCTGATGATCCAGTTAGCACGCAATTTGAATAAATAAATAGGATATTTAATAGTTTGAATAAATAAATAGGGGTATTTAATAAATTCAGAAAATAGCTCCTAAACTTCAAAAATCCATATCTTTGCATAGAAAATTCATAAAAATAAAATAAAAATACTCTCTTGCTCAGTGAATAGAGAAAAACCATGTGGAATTGTTTTCACATTAATTTAATTAATTAGTGTTAGGGGTTTTTCAATTCTCCATTCATATTGGATTATCACCTTGACCCAAATTTTTATATGTTGTAGCCTCTGTCTAATTGCACAATTTGAGCATTTTTTTAAAGACATAGGAGATCTCTAGATAGAGATCTTAATTTTCTAAGTTTTTATGCATTTTTTATTCAAATAATTATAGAAAATTATATATGGCTTAGAAAATTATATAAAAATTCATGTAAGTTCCCTATGGCTTGAGTAGTATTAGGAAATAATTTCATGATTTTTAAGGATCATAATTTTTAAGAATCAAAATATCACTGTTTTGAGCAAACCCCAATTTACTTAAAACATTTAATTTGGAGTACATAAAGATCAAAATCACTTGATTCTTATTTTCTGCTGTGGTTCATGAGTCAAAAAACTCACCATAAAAATTTCAAGTCATTTGCAGATCATTTATTATTTTTAACTGATTTTTAAAAGTGACCATCCAATTTAAAAATTAAATGATTTTTTAAAAATTAAAATATAACTCCAAAAATTATGAAACATAGTCTTTTGATTTCTCTGATATCAGGGGAATTTAATAAAAATAAAATCTATCTAAAATAAAAACATAATTTTTATGTTATTTTTAATAATTTTTAATAATTAAAAAATAATAAAAAAATCATAAAATATTAAACTGATGAAAATGCCCATGGAAATGTTCTAAATTATTTCCTAAATACTTAAGAATCATTGGAATATTTTTCCAAGGTCTAAAAATAAAGATATCTATTTTTAAACCTTAAAATGATTTTTAAGGCTTAAAAATAGAATTTTCACCAAAATAATTCTAAAAAATCAAATAAAAGTAAAAAAACTACAACACAAAATTCTCTGGGTTTCCTGACCTTAGAGAGATTTTCCAAAAATATAAAACATATTTTTCAACATATAAAATATTTTATTTTTATTAAAATTTCCAATAATTCAAACAATTTTAATAAATCACAGAAAATTCAAAAAATTGTGAAATTTTGGCCGAATGACTTTCTGGTCTAGAGCTAGCATAAATAAAAATTTCAAGTGATTAGAAATTGTGCTGATGATCTTTTGGAATTTTCTTTGAAAATGCACATTTTTGCATGAAAATAATTATATAAATTAAATTAAATTGTGAAAATTAAATTAAATAATTATATAAATTAAATTAAATTGTGAAAATTAACATTTTCTCCTCTGATGTCTTAATTGACTTATCGGTAGGGTTACATAAAAAGTTTAAAGTCATTTGACTTAAATTTGATAATTTATGAATGTTTGGACCCTTAGGGCAAAATTGTATACTTTGGACTCTTAAGGCCAAAATATCCAAAATTACAATTTTGCCCCTAAGGGTCCAAACTTTCATAATTTGTCAAATTTAAGTCAAATGACTTTGAAATTTTTATGTAACCGTACTGATAAGTCAATTAAGACATCAGATGAGAAAATGTGAATTTTAAAATTTTAATTTGATTTATATAATTATTTTCATGCAAAAATATGCATTTTCAAGGAAAATTCCAAAAGATGATCAAGACAACTCCTAATCACTTGAAATTTTTATTTGAGCTAGACCTAGACCAGAAAGTCATTTTGTCAAAATTTCATAATTTTTTGATTCTTTTGTGATTTAATAAAATTAATTGAAGTTTTGGCGACATTAATAAAAATAAAATATTTTATATGTTGAAAAATATATTTTATATTTTTGAAAAATATCTCTGAGGTCAGGAAACCCAGAGAAATTTATGTTGTATTTTTATGATTTTTATTTGATTTTTTAGAATTATTTTGGTAAAAATTCTATTTTTAAGCCTGAAAAATCATTTTCAGGTTTAAAATAGATATCTTTATTTTTAGACCTTGGAAAAATATTCCAATGATTCCTAAGTGCTTATAAAATAATTTGGAACATTTCCATGAGTTTAATATTTTATGATTTTTATATTATTTTTTAATTATTAAAAATATTTAAAAATAACATAAAAATCAAGTTTTTATTTTAAATAGATTTTATTTTTATTAAATCTCGCTAATATCAGAGAACTAAAAAAACTAAGTTTCATAATTTTTGGAGTTAAATTTTGATTTTTAAAAAATCATTTAAGTTTCAAATTTGATGGTCACTTTTAAAAATCAGTTAAAAATATTAAATAATCTCCAAATAACTTGAAATTTTTATGGTGAGTTTTTTGACTCATGGACCACAGTGGAAAACAAAAATCAAGTGATTTTGATCTCTATGTACTCCAAATTAAATGTTTTAAGTAAATTAGGGTTTGCTCAAAAGAGTAATATTTTGATTTTTAAAAATTATGAAATTATTTCTTAAGACTACTCTGGCCATAGGAAACTAACATAATTTTTAATAGAATTTTCTAAGAATTATACAATTTTATATAATTATTTGAATAGAAAATACATAAAAATTTTGAAAATTAAGATCTCTATCTAAAGATCTCATATGTCTTTAGAAAAAATACTCAAATTGTGCACCTAGACAGAGGCTACAACAAATAAAAATTTGGGGTCAAGGTGATAATCCAATATGAATGGAGAATTGAAAAACCCCTAACACTAATTAGTTTTTATAAAATTAAATATGTATTAAATTAATTTGAAAATAATTGCACATGATTCTCCTCTGTTCACTGAGCAAGAGGGTATTTTTATTTTATTTTTATGAATTTTCTATGCAAAGATATGGATTTTTGAAGTTTAGGGGTATTTTTCTGAATTTATTAAATACCCCTATTTATTTATTCAACCCGCGGGCTGACTGGATCATCGGATCCATCGAACAGCCACACGACGCGCTTCTATTCGACGGCGCCTTCTGAGTCAGCTGCCATTCGTCCCGCCGTATCGTTCGAGAGGATCGTCCGGCTTGATCTGCGCCATCCATTCAATACACATGAGAATGGACGACATCCGTTCATCGTCCCCGATGAGCTTAACCGAGAGCCATCCAATTTAAAACCTTAATATCTCTCTCGTTTCTTAATGGATTTTAATGATTTTTTTTTTAAATTATTCTTCTTGAAGAGACGAACACATCTATATGGTAAACATAATCTGAGATCAACCCATAATAAATGGAGAGGAATGTAGAGCTTGCGAAGGCTCGGGAGAGAAAGTGAGTTATACCTTTGCTCCGAGAGGTTTGGCATCAATCAAAGATTCTTCACACCTTCGTTGGGTCCCAAAGAGCTTAGGGATGCAGCCTTTGGCTCAGGTGTAAGGCCTATATATGATTTCGACCACATCCAATTTTGGGTGTTGGTTGAGAGCTATGGTAGAGGCTATTTCAGAGGGGGAATTGATGGGGGTTTGGCTTCCTTCACTGTTGTGAAGGTGTGTGCAAGGTTAATTTGATTTTGGTGGATTTTGGAGCATTGCCCTGATTTTGAGCTCAAAATTGAACTCACAGAGGAGGCTTTGAGGGCAATTAATGGTGGAGCCCTTCTTCTCTGTGCTTGGAGAAGAATTTTGGATATTTTGGAGGAGGTTTTGCTAATCTACGGTGGTTCTTCCTTATTTGGTCGTGAGCTCTCTTCTCTTCCATAGCCATGGCCATGGCTTTTTTATAGAGCTAGATCAGTTGAAATGCTTGGAAATGAAGTCTAAAGCTCATGATGAGTAAGAAAAATGACACCATATGAAATTACCAAGTGTTGGTGAGTAATTTGGTTTTGCATGAAACTTATCCTTTAAGGTTTAAAAAAAAAAAACTTACCTAAGGGATAAATATCATGGCTTGCCCATGGTTAACTTAACTTAAGTCTAATATTAAATTAACTCTAAGATCTAGATTTTAGCTAAGGTTAAGCTTGATTGGGAATACCAAGTTTGATTTTCATTATATTTTAGTCATGGGCTAGTTTGACCAATTGGTTTAGGTTTGTTTAGCCATGTCAATTGGCTCAATTGAATATTGTATTTGGTGTAGGAGACCATGAGGAACAACTTTCATGAAGGGTGAAAGTCATTTGGAGGTCAATTGGTTAATCAATTTGGTGGATTTTTTATTTTTGACCCAGTTTAAGCATATTGG
>NW_018224894.1:421690-423308 GCF_001263595.1 Phalaenopsis equestris | reverse complement strand
TTGAGCTAGCTTTGGACTAAGCTCAAATTGATTATTGTGTTTGGTCAAAAATGACCTCACAAAGGATTTTCAATAAAAATTGGATGCCAATTTGAGGTTTAGGGCATTCAATTATTGAGATTTAGGGTGTTAGCCAATATTCGGGCTAATTTGGGGTTTTGGTCAAAGATGGTCAAATTGACTACATTGGACCATGGTGTAGTTGGACAAAATGAAATTAGGAAGATTTTGGATTTATTGGGATTTTTTTGGGAATTTTTGGAATTTTTTGATTTTTGGGCCATGGAGGGGCATTTTGGTAATTTGGCAATTTTTTGAAATTTTTGTCAGTTTTGGCAAATTTGGATGTATTCAAAGTTTTTGGAATGAGTTTTGATCATTTTTGGGTATTTTGGAAAAAATTGAGAATTTTAGCCAAATTTGGGTCCCAAGGGCAGTTAGGCAATTTGGAAGTGCCTAATCATAACTTTCTCTAGTTTATTTGATCGAACCTCACCCTCAATTCTTGTGTTCATCCTTCGGGATAGATACAAGATTTGAGGTAAAGCGCTCTTTCATTTAAACTATGAAAATTATGGGGTCAGTTTGACTTCATCTTTTTCAAAACCAAATTTTTTTTAAACGTCCTTCCAAAGCGGGCAACAGGATTTCAATTTCGATGACCGACATCTTCTTACGGGCAAACTCCACACCAAAAATAGTGCCGACACTCAAATTGATTATTGTGTTTGGTCACAAATGACCTCACAAAGGATTTTCAACCAAAATTGGATGCCAATTTGAGGTTTAGACCTATGGCTAGACCTATGCTACTAAAGAAATTTCTAGACCTCAACCAAAAGTGAGGTCAACAATCTTCTTTTTCTTTGTCCTTGATGATGACAGATCTCCTAACGAAACCTTCATCTCGGGCTTGGTATGTTGCGGACTCTGAATGGAGGCTTGTTTTGACGCAGATTGGATCTTGTTCAGTATTTTCTTGGATGATCTGCTCCATACCTCATTCCATCCTTCTTCAGTATTTGTTGAAGCTTGTTTCAATGAATCCTGAATTTGATTAAGGACCCTCTTGAGTACATCCCAAGTTGTACTTCATCCATCTATTGTGACATACGGATCAATTGAGGATCAATTGAGGAGATTGGCTCAGCTGGAAAAATGTTTATGGAACCTTTTTCAGGTTCTTTTAAATACTCTTTTGGGATTGTTATGTCTCTTCCTTGAGGTTTCTCTCGAGCCAGTCTTTAAAGATGAAGCATTTTTCAGAAGTGTTCCCAAGCAACCGACCCGGTGGTATCAGCAATAATTTGGTTCATTCTTCTTATCCACCTCTTCGATCTTCTTTGGATCTGGTAGTTTGAATTATGGCTTCTTCATCGGACTCCTAAATATTTTTGGTATAGCTTCATCCTTCAAAGAATACAAACTCTCGAGCCAGTCTTTAAAGATGAAGCATTTTTCAGAAGTGTTCCCAAGCAACCGGTGGAATGGGTAATAATTTGGTTCTTTCTTCTTATCCACCTCTTTGAGCTTCTTTGGATCTGGTAGTTTAAATTCTGGCTTCTTCATCAGACTCCTGAATATTTTAGGTACAACTTCATCCTTGAAGGAATACACA
>NW_018224894.1:417976-421664 GCF_001263595.1 Phalaenopsis equestris | reverse complement strand
TTATCCCCTGTTTGAGGTGATCCCTCTTGAGGTGGCCACTGGTTGGATTGACTATTCTATTTCTGAGAGTACTGTGATGAAGACTGGCGATGCTCTTCTGCATATATCTTTATCGGTTGCTTTCCTTTATCGACGGTCGCTACTACTCTTGATTTCTTCTTGAACACTCTGGTCACCTTAGCCTTTTCATGTGGCTCCATGTGCTTTATTTCTTCTTGAAGACTGCTGGATTTACTGAATAGCTTCTCGAAGGATTTGATGGTGAGTCCCTTAAGCATGAAAGCTACTGGCTCATGAATGCTCTTGAGTAGAATTTAAATCGCATGATGTTCCTGTAGCTGAGGTTCACATTTCATGCTAAAATTTCTCCACCTCAAAATATAGTCTACCAAGGTTTTGCTAGGCTTTTGCTTTTCTATCATGAGCTCTCCAATAGACACATGATGTTGCGCCCCGGCGAATCTTTTCACAAAAAGAGGCTCTAATTCAGAAAATGTTTTAATTGGCTCATTGAGCAAGTCAGCATACCAGTTGAAAGCAATTCCTAATAAGCTAAATAAGCTCCTGACGAATTGTTGGTAGAGTAGAGCTTCATTATTTCTCATGTTGCCATAGCTGGCTCGAAAGTGTGCTATGTGCTTTCTAGGATTTCCAGTCCCATTGAATATCTTGAAGTTTGGGTCCACAAAATCCTTGGGGAAAGACGAGGCATCAAACTCCTCCGGGTAAGGTCTACTCTTCAAAATTGATGCACCGCCCTTAGATTGGGCTAAGGCGTCCCGCACTTGTTCAACCATTTGCTTGAACATCTTTTCTGGCATGGCACTTGATGGAGAAACTTTCTTCGGTTGCTCATCTTTGTTAGCTAAAGTAGCCTCTCTTATTTTATCTATAAGGTGTATGATTTCTGGTTGATTAATCTCTAGAGAAGCCAATTGCGATGCTTGTGATTGCCTATGAATGGCGGCCATGACATTCATAGCTGCAGTCATCTCTTCTACTCTATTATCCAGTAGATTAACTTGCTCATCCCTTTGGAGGATGACCCTACGCAGCTCTTCTACGATGTTCTCTTCGGTGTGAGGTTGAGCCTCACACACAGATGTGGTGACTCTAGTTTCGATCACATGGACATTCATGAAATCCTCTTCGAAGTAATCATTGTAATCAAAATTTTCATTGTCGCTATCGACGGAAGCTTCGTGTTCTCGAGCTAACTCAGAAATCTCAATCCCGAGTTTCTCAACTTTCTCCTCAATTATCAATTCCTTGATCGCTTTAAGATCTGGAGAACCCTGATGGACATCCTCTATTTGTTCCTCCATCTCACTGGCTATTGTCGCGATAATGTCAGATATTTGAGATCATGGTTTTACTTCCTGTTTTGCAGGCTCACTGGACTGTATCGGTGCGGCGACCTTGGGTACCCATACATTTTTCTTTTTTGACGATGATGTCTCAGGATGAAGCGTCTTAGTAGAAACATCGGTATGTCGAGGGAAAGTACCCCCTTGGTGTAGCCCGGCTGCAGTGCCAGGTAATCGTCTTGTCTTTGCTTTTGGGATTGTAGGAATGTTTCCATAATGGGAGACGGGTAATTACTTTGGACCCAGTCTTGACGTAGCCGGTCGACGGCCTGTGGTCCTGGTGGAAATATAATCAGTATTAATCACTACTTTATTAACTTTGTTCCCTAGAGGAAACCAAATGGGCATACGAATAGGTGGCACTTCAGTTGTCTTGTGGGTCTGTCTGGCAGATTTGACGCCCTTTAAAATTTCCTTCTTCATGCGAGGAGAAAATGCATCTCCCACTCATTTAAGCAACTCGCTAACAGAACATCCTTATTTGGAAGCAAGCCTTTTGAAGACAACACTAACTCGAGTGATAGGAGTGAACTTCTTTCTCTTTTCACCGTATCCATAAAGTGACGGTAATGCGGCAGTGACGTTAATGCGGCAGCAATTTTTCGGATACTCTCGTATCCCTCGGTATCCGTTAGAGGATGGAGTCTACTTCCTCACAGGAGTGGATAAATTTTCGGTAACACTTCTTCAACTTGATGAGGCTCCTCCTCAACAGGTATTTCCTTGGGAGCTTGGGCTTTAATGGCCCTTTGGACTTTTCTGCTACGGTTCCTCCTTTGAGTTCGAGTCAGCGATACAATTCTCGAACTTGATTCGATTTCAAACACGGGTGGTGGGACAGTTAATCCCTCAGTCGGATCCTCAATAATCCTCACTTTTTTCCATTTTGCAGCAGCGAGGCTAGTAGGTTTGGCAGGTGCCGCGACGCCAGTAGTTTTAGACTTCTTGCACAGTTGTAGACTTCTTGCACGTAGGGAAGTCTTGAAGGCAGTTCAGGTTGAATTCTGCAGAGGGCTCCTGTATTTCTGCTGCAGCAATCTTCATTACCACAAACGGGGCTTTCTTGAGGGTGACCACGAGATCTTCAAATCCAGCTCCAAATTTGATGGTAGGAGAGAGGTTACGGGCTTTGTGACTTGTCTGTAGGTTGTAGGAAAAGCTCAGCGTTG
Organism: Phalaenopsis equestris; assembly: GCF_001263595.1. NCBI lineage: Eukaryota > Viridiplantae > Streptophyta > Magnoliopsida > Asparagales > Orchidaceae > Phalaenopsis > Phalaenopsis equestris. Next base: position 419,128 of record NW_018224894.1, on the reverse strand, counting down.
GGTAGGCCATTACAGCAGGCTTGAAAACATAAAGTTTCAGGGTAACATAGGCTTGAAAACATAAAGTTTCAGGGTTAGCTATATGGCCAAAACCTCATAATTTTTAGTGCAAGCACTGAAAGTAGAGGTTGATCTCTAGACTGGGCGGTTCTTAATTTTTGGGTATTTAAAATTTTGTTTAAGAAAAAGTGTAAAATTTAATTAATATAAGAAACTTTCAAAGTGCACGCAGCACAACATCAAACAGAGGGGTTCAATATTTTAGGACTCTGTGCGGGGCCCATTTATTGCAGAAAACGCCCAGGTGAAACTAGTCCACCAATACACCTATTGGGTGGTCTGACCCCACATGAAAATCTAAACAGTCCTTAATGACCTTCTGAACCCTTCTGTTCGAAGATGGTTGAACAGCTAGTCTTGAAGTCCAAAGAGTTGACCGTACTTTCCCAAGACAAAAATGGGTAAAGTATGCTAACAGAAGAACTGTAATTTGGTCCAAGAGAGACATGAACACATTACCGATCTGTGAGGATAATATTTCTTGATTTGTATGGAGAGAAAAGCTTGTCTCTAGCGGAGTCGCCAGAAGCTGTCGGGGCTATTTTAGTTTAAGTTGCCCGTAAGAAGCTATCATCACCGGAATCGAAATTTCGTCGCCCGCTTCGGAAGTATGTTTTAATTTAGATATATATTTAGTTTAGAAAAATATGAAATCATAGAAAAATATGAAATTTAGAAAAATATGAAATCAAACTGACTCATATTTTTCATAGTTTAAATGAAAAAGCGTTGTACCTCAAATCCTGTATCTATCTCAAAAAATAAACACAAGGCTTGAGGATGACTCTTGATCAAATAAACTAAGGAATATGTGACATCCGTTTGGTCTACAAAAGCTTTATATTTGTCGACAAGTTCCCCTATTTAATATTAAGAATTAAATAAGGCTTATATTAAGTTGGGTTTGACATGCTTCCTTTAAGGGCAAGCCCCTATAGTTAATTACAACGTAAATGACCAAAGTTACCTAAGAAGACCATCAATAAAAATCAGGAAATATTATCTTAAGGGAGTTTCAAAGGGTAGGACTTTTCAAGGAGATCGGGCGTAGAGGTATGAAAGGGGATTGGTTCAAATTTGGAACATTTTATT
>NW_018224894.1:417215-417829 GCF_001263595.1 Phalaenopsis equestris | reverse complement strand
AATAGCCTGGAAGATGTGAGGATTTAGATCGTGACAAACGACAACCTCGGAATCCTAAGACGAGTTAGGGCTTATATTATATAGTAGGGCTATACAAAGGCCTAAAGATAATGTGAGAATTTACGTTGCATAAGCAAGCAACCTTAAAGTCCTTTGACTTTGTTGTTTAATTCTAAGGAAGGAAGATTGGTTTATCTAGGGAAGACAGGTTTTACTGTTGAAGATGGTCGTGCTGCCCACCGTACTATCTACAAGCTTCTTGCCGCGACGAGTTTGAGTTTTCTAATGTGTCAAGTTACAACGTCAAATCAGGTGGCCCTATGGTTGAAGTTCTTTAAATTTTATGGGGGCATCTTAAAGTTGATTAGAGCGACACCGGCTAGGATCCTACGGTTCGCTCGTTCCGGCACCACTATTTTCTATTAGATTCACTTAGTCAAAATGAATTTACTAAACTCAACTTAATGATTTCCATAATTTCATTTAGACTGTGGGAAGCTACATTAGCAACCGTAGGTTACCTCCTCCGAGGGATTCTCGATCATCCAAAAAGAGATGTCTTAATTTAGTTGAAGTTGTAGTTTTGTGTGATGTTTGTGATTAAATTTTGAGTT
>NW_018224894.1:343275-417195 GCF_001263595.1 Phalaenopsis equestris | reverse complement strand
TGATTAAATTTTGAGTTGTTTTATATTTTGAATGTTTTGGGGGTGAATATTATCTTGGTTGATTTTAGTTTTAGTTTTGATTTTGGTTTTGGTTTTGTGGCTATCCTGATAGTTTTAGTTTTCATGAAGGGTGGCATCATTGTTTAGCATGCAAGTTTGCAGGTATAAAAGTACAATATGAAAGTACAATAAAGATAACGTTGAAACTTGTAAAAGCGTACTTGGCGAGTCTTCTCGCTGCACCACTTGAAACTCAAAAGGAATGTTAAGGCATTTTATATGAAATAGGGAAGTAAAATTTTGACGACCTACCTAAACCTAGGTCATATCTTGGTGGGTCCCTGTTTGATCAATTAAGGATGATTTTATGAAGCGAAATATATTAAATTTAGTAGATCTCCGAGATATCCAACAGATCTAGAGAAAGAAGCAAGTCTGTGCTGCTCGCTACCTTGTGGAATGTCCCGAGTTTATTTAAACTTATTATGTTGCTTAATAATCCATCCTGTAGATACCCTTAATGCTCAGTGAACACTGATGTCTCAATTATTCTAAGAATAGGGTAATTATCACTTGTGATTCAATTTAAGAATTATGTGGGTGAAGCCCCTTATAGAGGCAAGTTAGTGTTGTTGGAACACATAGCCAAATTTTGGTCATAATTGAGCTTGTAGTGTTTGAAGGAAGTTCTAATTTTCAATGATATTTACTTTTCTAATCCTTATTTAAATGAAACTTGATTTAGCCTAAGTCACTACTAAGCCCTTCAGACCTATGTGAGTGTCTTAATTAGTTTTGAAAAGGTTAGGCTTTAGGTGGTCATGATTCATGATTTGAATTTTATTTGAAAATCAAAATACTTGTATTAAATTGATTAATTATTGACTTCAAAAGTCATACCCCTAAGCTGTAGGTTAAATTTATTTTAATATACTTCCAAATTTTAATAATTTAGAAATTTATTAACTTATCTTCTTGAATTAAGAAAGCGAGGTTGATTTCTACCAATTAATCCCTTGTGTTTCAAACATCCAAATTAAGATCAGAAGTTACCCATTTCCCTCCTTAAATTAAGCCTAAATTTTAATTAGGGCTAATTTTTCAAAATTACACATTTGCCTCTAAGGCTCTAACACTTCATAGTTTGTCAAATTAAATTCAAATGGCTTTGAAATTTTTATCCTACCTCATTCATAAGTCAATTAAGACATCAAAGGAGAAAATGTGATTTTTCAAAATTTAATTTATTTTATCAGATTTTTCAAAGAAAATTCTTAACTTGACCAAGGTAACTCCTAATCCCTTAAAATTTTTACTTGAGCTAGTCCTAGACTTGAGAACTCCTTGGACCAAATTTCATCATTTTTTTTATATTTTTCTTTTAATTTTAAGAATTATTTTAAGTTCTGGGGTATTTGTTAAGTATAAAATATTTTAAATGAGGAAAATTAAGTTTTGTATTTTTAAAAAGTCTCCCTAAGGTCAGAGAACTCAGAGGAAGATTTTATATTTTCCTAAATTTTATTTGATTTATTGGAATTATTTTAGTGAAAACTCATTTTTATCTATTTAAAAATTATTTCTAAACTTTGAAATTCAATATCTTTATTTAGAAAATTAGGAAAACTATTCTAACTATTCTTAAGTGGTTAGGAAATAATTTAGAACATTTCCATGAGTTTTATTATTTTTGTGATTTTTAGAGATTTTTAATTATTTAAAAATTAAAAATAGGCTAAAACTCAAGTTTTTATTTTAAATATCATTTTATTTTTAGAAAATACCCCAAATCACATATAACTCAAAAAATAAGTTTTTTATAAAATTTATAGTTAAATTTTGATTTATAAAAATCATTTAAATGCCAAATATGATGTTTATCTTTAAAAATCAACTTAAGTTATCAAATGAACTCAAAATATTTTGAAATTTTTATGGTGAGTTCTCTGGATCATAAATAACAGTGGAGATTAAAAATCAAGTCATTTAAATGTTCATATCTTTCAAAATTAATTTCCTTAATGATTTACAACTTATGAAAATTAGGTATATTTTAAATGATTTGACCCATGAAATTATTTCGAAAAGCTCCTCGGTCATCGTGGAACTTCCAAAATTTTCCTGGAATTTTCTAATCAACATGTTATTTTTCATAATTATTTTAAGCAAATCATGCACATAGACTTGAAAAATGTGATCCTCTGTCTAGAAACCTCCTCTGACTTTGGAAAAACCAGAGAATGTTCTTCATAACAGAGGCTACAATATGACAAAAATTTAAGTTATGATGATAAGTCTGCATGCATGGAGAATCAAAAAATTTACATCACTATTTAATTAATTAAGATAAAAATATGCATCACATGGACTTAAAAATATTTTCATGTTATTTTCCTCTGTTTACTGAGTAAGAGGGTATTTTTATTTTATTTTTGTGATTTTTCTACACAAAGTTATGGATTTTTTAAGTTAAGGGAGTTTAAATAAATAGAAAAAGCCCTATTTTTCTACTTATCCATGCGGTGCCCCGTCAACCTACGGCGGCTCCGAAGCTCCACACGGTGCACTCCCATTGCGTGCCCCCGTTCGCCCCCGCCATCCACGCCAGCAGCCACGCGTCCTGCTGTTCTTGTAAAGAAGCATTGTCCGACTTCATCTTGGCCGTCCATTCGATACACGCTTGATCAAACAGCCCCCCGTCATCGTCCCCGATAGACTGATCGCATGACCGTCCACACTAAAACCCTAAGATCTCATTCTAAACTCAACCAAATCGCTTTGGGTTTGATCCTATGGATTCATCTAAGTGAGGCGAACACATTCATACGTAATCATGCAATTAAATTAAGCTTAATCAAATGGAGAATCAAAATAGGCTCGGGAGGGAGAGAAGTTGTATACCTTTGCTCTGAGAAGTGAAGCTTCAATCAGAGGGTCTTGGCACATTGTTTAGGGTCCAAGGAGGCTGGGGATTATGCCTCTTGCTATTGTGCAAGGCCTAGGTATGCATTCAATCACGACCGGATTTGGGTGTTGGTCTAGAGCTATGGTAGAGGCCCTGTGGAAGGGGGATTTTATGTGGCTTTGACTTCTTTCACTATTGTGAGGTGTGGGAAGACTTAATTTGAGTTTGGTGGACTGTGGAGGTGTGTTGGGCTCTATCCTGATTTTTGCCAAGATTTTGAGCTCAAAATTGAACTTCGGCAGTAGAAATTGGTGAGGAGAAAGTGGTGAGGGAAAATAGTTGGAATGCACTGAGGGGATCTTAGGGAAGCTCTATGGTTTGTTTGGAGAGGTATCTCTAAGAAATTTTTGAGCACTTAGTTCAATGACCATGGAGGTGGCTTTTTATAAAAATGGGGTTATGGTGGCTAACATGCCCAACTAAGAGGTGTAATGTGGTGCTTAGGTGGAGGGCAGAGGAGCTCTGCAGAGGAGCTCTGGAGGAGCTCTGCAATTCAATTTGGCTGAGCTGACCTCTAGGTTTGGTTTGGGTGAAGCTCTATGGGGGTGGCTCTCAATTTGGCCATTTTCCGTCCACTAGGCTGACCGGCCGGCCACGGGGAGGTGGCTAGGTGCTCAGGGCATCCAGAGCAATCTATCACAACAATTTAATGCAAATGTGTTTTGATTTGGCAAGGATATCTTAAGCTTGTGTATTTTTGGGAATAAGATTACTTAATTTGGGAGAATTTTGGTCCTTGGCTTAGTTTAGGTGGTTAGATGGGTTTTGGCTCAGTCTGGCTCTTAGATGGGTTTTGGCTCAGTCTTAGGGGTCAACTAATGGTTGAGGTGGAGTTAATTTTGTTGCTTTAGGGTGGTTGGGTCACATTTAGTGCATGGGTTCAATGTGAGTTCTAGTGATCAAAATTTGGGTTTGGGCTAGGTTAGCCATGCCAAATGACTCAATTTATTGATCAAAATTGTGTAGGTGATTCTCATGAATATTTTTGGTGAAGGGTTGAAGTGATTTTGTGTTCAATTGAAGGGTCAATTTGAGGGAATTTTGAATTTTAATCAATTTGGTTATGTTGGGCTAGGCATTGGTCTAGCTTCGGCTAGCCTTGGGCTAATTCCAAATTGATTATTGTAAATTTTCAATAGGGACCCCATGAAGAGTTTTCAACATGAATTGGATGTCAATTTAAGGGTTAAGGCAATCAATTGGGTGAATTTGGGGACTTAGCCAATTTGGGGCTAAATTTGGGAATTTTGGATTTAGGCCAAAATCAAATGTATTTGAAGCTTCACCAAGGCCAACTGATCGTTGATTTTGATGTGTAGGAATTTTATAAAGATTTTTCAACATTAAACATTAATTGGGGCCAATTGTTAATTGGGGCCAATTGACTAAGCTATGGGTTTAATTTGGTGAGATTAGGTCATGTGACCAAAATTGGGGGTTTGACCTATACCAAAATTGGGCTCAAATCATGGGCCAATTAAGCTTTTATTTAGTCTAGTTTGACCATATCAAAAGTTAATTTGAGTTTAGGATTAAAATTGGGGTCAATTGAGATCAAATTGATGGACAATTGAGTTGAATTTGGGAAAATTTGGCCCTTTAAAGGAAAATTTGGGGGTTTTGACCAAAGATGGTCAAATTGGCCAAATTGGGCCATGTGATAGTTGAGAAAAATGAAATTGGGAATATTTTGGAGGTTTTGGAAATTTTTGGGATTTTTTGGAATTTTTTGGAATTTTTGGGTAAGGAGGGGTATTTTGGTAATTTGCCAATTTGGGGATTTTGAGTAAGTTGGGTCTTTTCAAGGTGTTTGAAATGATTTTTGAACAAGTTTGGGTATTTTGGCGAGATTTAGAGATTTTGGCCAAATTTGGGGTCTCAAGGGTATTTGGGTAGTTTGGGGAATTTTGGGGGCGTTTGGGGAATTTTGGGGGCAAATTTTGGGGGCAAAAGGCTAGGTTGGTTATCTTAGTAGAGTTGGAGTGCCAACCACCATTAATAAACCATGCACCAATAGAAATCCCATTTTGGGTCCTCTATTTAGTGGTCTTAGCTAAACCCTAGCCTAGGGCTTCTGGGTTTAGGGAACCAACTACAGGAGTCTCCCAAAAGTATCGAGGGACCAAAACTTAGAAGTTCTGGGTTTAGGGTAATGAGTGATTGTGGTAATGAGTGATTGAACAAGTGTCTTAACCCTAGACCAACACCCAGGGTCAACCCTAAGGTCTAGCAGTCCTAAGGGTGACTCATCTTGAGTTTCTCCCATATTGACCCCACCTACTAAGGGTTAGAGGTTAGAACCAATATGTGGAACTTCAAATTGAGTAGAGAAGAGTTTGAAATTTCTAATGGCGAGGGTTCCTTGTCTAGTTTTCTAAGAATAGTCAATAGGAAAGTCTTATGGCTAGACCTTAGGCTACTAAAGAGGAAAAACTGAACCTCAACCAAAAGTGAGGCCAACAAACTTACTACAAACGTAAGGCTTATCTTATTAGTATATATTGGCTTAAAGAAGGTTCCTCATTTGGTAGTAAAATCGTAGTGAATAGTCTCACTTATAATGAATTTCATTATGTTATAATATCACAACGTTCTATCCTCAAAATTGGTGAGGAGTTGTTGATCAGAAAAATTTTCATTTATGTCAACTAGATATTCATCCAAATTCTTCTACTCCATGCTAAAAAACTGATCTACTACTTGGTTTTCCATTCCTTTTCGATCCATAATCTCCATATAAAATTCTTGTAGCTAGAAAAATCATCATATAAAATAAGGATTGACATCTTTCTTGCCACAAGATTTCAAATTATAGTGTGATTGACATACACTGTGACTTCTGCATCTATCAGTTTAGACCTTAATTTATTAATTGCAAGGACTATCATACATAATTCCTTTCCTATGGTGGTGTAATAGCTTTGACGTCTTACTAAAATAATATATGACATGAAAAACATTAATTCTCCTCTGGCCAAAAATCACACTTACAGTGACTAACTTGGCTCTTAAAGTTTCAAATGCAGCTAGGAAGCCTCATAAAGAAGGAAGAGAACATTTTCTTCTAACAAATGGTATTCAAGCTTGTTTATCTTAGACATTTATATAATATATCGATAGTAAAATACAGAGATTCCTAAAAAGCTCTTAATCCCTTTCACAGAAGTGGGTGAAATAACTTTCTTAAGTCCTAAGTTCTGACCGGATCTATCTCCATCCCTTTCATAGAAATCTTAAGGTCTAGAAATATCTTTACAGTGATCATGAATTGAATTTTCTTCCAATTCAACACCAAATTATCTTCCTCATCCCTTTGTAATAAATTATCCCTTTAGTGACCATGATCTCAGATTTCTCCCAATTCAACACCAGTATTGTCTCCTCACCTATTGCAAAACTTTTGTAAAATGGTTCAGGAATGAGTTGAATGAGGTGCCAAACTAAAAGAAGCCTTCTGTGAAAATTTTTATCCCAATTTTAATCAAGTCAGAAAAGATGGACATCTTGCAACATTTAAAAGTGATAAGTGCATTGGAAAGTCCCAAGGGATTCCACCTAAAGGTAGAAATACCGTAGGGGCTAGTGAAAGTGGTCCTGTTTTGGTTCACAAGTGTGATAAGGGTCTAGTGCAACTGTGAATAGCCATATAGGAAGATGTATGAAGGGTTTCTTCCTAGTGTATCTAAGATCAACTCTAAAAAGAACAGGGAAAAATGGTCTTTTCTAGTGGCCAGTTTTAAATTTTTGTCGTTTATACAGATCCTCCATCTGGTGACAATCCTAGTGAGTGTCAATTGATTCCTCTCATTCTCTGCTACTGTCACTCCTTCTTAGGTTCACCATTAATAGGGCTTACCCAAGCACTATCTATGATGGAATAAATTATTCTTGCATCTATCAACATCAAAATTTCCTTATTCATGGCCTTATTCATCATAAGGTTTAGTCTCCGTAAGTTTTCAAATTTGATTCATGTCTCTTTATTTCTTAGAACCTATGCATACACACGAATGAGATTTTATCCTTTATTTTAGATATGGTTTGCCCAAAGGATTTTCTAAGTGTCGTAAGCACTCTCATAAACTTTTTCTCTTGCACCTCATTAAAAAATGCTAAAATGATTATAGTTATAGTTGATGCTCTCCTGAATAAGAATACTTGAGGTGACTTAAGAATGCTTCTAACTCTTGTTTAGGGGCTATCTCCTTATGTTACATTATAGGCTTAGCATTATCAATGGTGTCTAAAATCTCATCTCTCTCTATAGGCTCTAGAATTCCCCCTGAGAGCAAAAGTAGATTATTTCTAAGATATCTCACTATCGTCCTCATCATCTAAAGGCTCTACTGAGTCTTCTATCAATGTTTTACTAAAATCATACTTAACAAAATGTGGATTTGTGTGGATTAATGTGGATTTTGTTGAGTAATCCTCAAGTAATTGGACCATTCTATTAATGTGCAAAATCCACATTAATCCAAAAAAAATCCACATTAATCCACAAAAATACAATTACCCATCAAGGTGATTATTTATACTTATAGAGTTAGCTTGAGGATTACCCCACAGCTGTTCATCTAAGAGTTTGAGTGATTTTTGTTTCTGGGGTTGTAGTTATTGGAATAAAGAAAGTTTGAGATCAAAAGTGTTGGCCTCATAGGTTTTATGCTCATGTGGATCTTGTCAATAGATGGGTTGGTATTATCATTAAGTGGTTTTATCTTATGGTCATGATGGTTTGCCATTTCTAAGGGAGTTTCAGATAGTGAATGTGCTCTCCTAAGGTTTCAAAAGATCCTATCAATCTTATGGTCAAATTTTGCATGGTGGATGTTGAGAGTCCTATTAAACAATAAAGTAAGTGAACATGTGATACTAAAATTATACTCAACAAAATCCACATTAACACACACAAATACAATTACCCACAGAAGTTTATTAATATGTAAGACAGGCACCATAACCAACCCATAAAAAATAAATAAAATAGACTCCACTTTTGGCTTTTTTGGTCTTTATATATTTTTTGGCTTTTTCAATATTTAATAATATTTTAAGATTTTTCAAATTTTTAGCACCAACAAAAGAAATTGACAAAGCAAATTTGTATGTGAAATATAAATAACATTAAGGTAAAAGAAGAATGGAAAAGAAATTGCCAAATCTTTATTTAATTTGATTAAACTATAGCTCTTCTATAACTAAAATAATTCCTAACTCCCAATCTTGTTCAATGATGCCAAACACCTATCAACAAACAAGTAGCCGCAAGGCAAGTGGCCAAGCAAACAAGTGTACATAACAAATAATATAAAGTCTTAGATTCTGAGTATCTATCTTATAAAAATGGGCTAAAAATGATTATTACTAATGAATCTATAGTTTACTAACTTTATGAGCATAGCTTGGCATGATCAAAATTGTAGAAACAAAATACTTTAATAGCATGCAATAAGCAAAAAAAAAGTTAAGATCTTAAAAAACAAATAAAATGATTCTTAGTGTTCTTCAGAAGAGATAAAGCTCATGGCTTTGTGACTTGGGTTTAGTTCCATATTATAATATTTCTAAGCATTCCCCTACATAAAAGGTTACAAGAAGGGATAAAATTATTTTCATAGCCAAAAGCGAGGTCATAAGAATTATCATAAATCCATACAGTTTAGTTTCGCTTAACCATATAGTTATCTTTCATATCCCATATCTTGGTTACAAAACTCGAATGAAAATATCCTTGTTTCAATACGTTTTTGTGGTTTCATATTTTTTTCACTACACAACAAGCAATTATGATTGATCTTATAAGGTTTAAAATTTTAATTGGCTAGAATATAAGAAAAAGAATAATTAAAGGCTAACACAATAACGTGGACATATGAATGCATAGGAAACATTACTACGAAAAAAAAATGAGAGAAAACCCACAAAAAAATAACTATCCCTGCATTACAAAGGCACAAAAGATAATTAATTACTCATGATAAAAAGAAATAACACAAGGAGATCTATTGAGATCAATGATGCAAGTAGTAATATATAGTAAAAATAAGTAAAAATCAAAGATTTCATCTCCATAATAGTAGCTAGTCCCTCACTCATATAACATCCTCTAGAAGAAATTTTAAACAAAGAAGCAAAGGAGAAAAATAACCCACAAGGCTTCCTCTCTCAACCAAGGATGAGGAAACCATATGGGAACACTAAAGATCTCCAAATTCCTCTCAAACTATAGAATCTAAGAGCTCAAAGTTGTCTCAATACATGTCCTTACTTCTACTATTATAGCCTATGTCCAACTTTAGCAGTGGGATCTCTTTCCAAGTTGAGACTCTTCACTGTCAAGACAATGCCCAAAACTGGAGTAGCCATTGGTCGATGAAGTAGCGTGACCACACTAGATTGTAGGGTAGTTATTTAGAACCCAGTGTAGGCATAATTATGAAGCCCATACAAAGAAGGCGGTGTAATTACGACACTCTTTGGTGTGGCCGTATCGGGCTGACTTACTTCTAATGGTCATTTGTTTGCTCTATAATATTCCTTAAAGCCCCTATAACCTACAAAGACTAAAAGTAACCTTCCAAAAGAATAAAAATATGAAAAATAAGAAAGAATTAAATGCAAAAAATGTATAAAAATTTATCTTATCATCTACTTATGGATATTTTTATGTTCATGCGTCTTATGAAAAATCATTTGACTTATAGAAAATTACATGTTATTATTAATAATCCCAAGTTTACTTAAGTTAGTAAAAAATCCCATTTTTTCATGTTTACATGTGGAATCCATGTGTTTAGAACTATTTAGGAAATTTGGATTTTACGTGTTTTTTATGCACCACTCATTTAGAGCTCATGTTTAGGACCCATATTTAGGTTATTAAAATTTCTTGTGAGGTTTATGTGCAATATTAGATTGCTTTTGAATCCATTTTCAACTTATTTAAAGCCCCATGCTAAAAAATAGAGCAAAAAGAAAAAGATATGAATATTATGTTTTCTGGAAAGCATGTTTAGGAATTTTATGTTGCAAGTGATTTAGAAAAAGGCATGTGGTATTGTAGGTTGTAGGTGTGAATCATGGAATGACATGGTGACTATGCAACAAAATCGGGATTTGTAAGCTTAGAAGTATAAGACATGACCAACTACAAATCTTGCATGCTTAGGTTGTGTTAAATTGCAAATCGTACCACTTTAAACACAAATCAGTTAGGAATTTTGAAAAAGAAAGAAATATGTAACTTTTTAAATGCAGCATAAAATAAATGACCTCTAAAATAATAGAACCAATTTAACCAAATTATATAAATTGAATATGCTTCAATTTCAAATTCACATAATTTATTGAAAACTACTTTAAATAAATGGGCTCTTAATGTTAAAACAAATATTTTCAAAGAAATTTAAGCATGTTTTCAAAAATCAATCTAACTCTCTCTTAAAATAAACAACTTCAACTACTTCTACACTAAATGTTAAAAGGAAAATAATTTCATGAAAATTAAATTTTACTGTAAAAATCAATTAAAATAAAAAACTTCATCCAAATAGGTTTTGAATATTTGAAAATTTTTTCATAAAAGTATTTTTTCAAAAATTGAATCTATCCCTCTTTTAAAATAAAGAACATTAACTAAAAATTTTCAAATAATAAAAATTATTTTCATAAAAAGTTATGAATGTTTTCAAAAATCAATCTACTCCTTTTTTAAAATAAGAAAATTCAACTAAATGTTTTCTAAATGCTTCTATTTTGTAAAATTATGTGTGCAACATTTTCAAAACCATGTTACAAAGTCATTTATTTATTTCTTTTTATTTTAAAAAAATCCAAATTTATCATTCTTGAATAAAATTCATACTTTTGAACATACATTTTTAAAATATTTTCATAAACCTTAATTCACAATTCAAAGTAACTTTATCATCTATCTCCCAAAATACATAAATATTCAAAACCAAAGAATTGTATATATAAGTGAGAGATCTACATAAAAGTTCTATGATCGCAAATTTTTGCCCAAGCTTTATGTCTAATACATAAACACACAAACCTTAAAAATAATTTATACTTCTATACATAATACTTGGCTCATCCACTTGCTTCATATTTAAGGATTTTTTTCTTCTTTTTGAATGATTACAAAATATTTTCTTAGGAAAATATATTTTAGTGTGTGAAGAATAAAGTTCAAAATAAGTATGAAAACAAGTGAGAAAATCTAAACATTAAACATGAAAGTATAATTGAATTGAATAACATAGACACAAAATATTTTGTGAAAAAGAGGCGGTTTTCTAAAATCTTAAGCAAAAGCAAAAACAAAATATAATGAGTTGAGAAAAAATAGAAAACAATAGTAGAGAAATCTTTACTTTTTTTTCATGGTATGTGAAAATAATGCTCCTATGAATTGGTGGTGTGATGATTCATGGTCTTCCTAGACTTTCCCCTACGGGATAGTTGTTAATAGGGATAAAAATTTTTCCTTATGCCTATGCTTGGGTCAAAAGTAGGCCAGGTTCCACGAGGTTAAGGATTCCTCAATCTCAATAACATCTACTCTATTTGTTTGGCTTCCTTTTCATGGTTGCAAAACTTGAATAAAATATGTCTATCTTTTTTCTAAATTTTTGTAATGTCAACCTTCCATTACACTCCAAATGGATTCATCAATCTGCACATGGAAGCGCCACTGCATCTTTGACAACTCTTTGAGAACAAGATGGATCTCTCAAATGACCTTTCAGAGGTGATAGTGTTATTTTTATCTTTTATCTTAAATAATAAATTTAAAAAGTGGTCACTGAATTTCTTAATCAAACAACCATGTGTCATTTTATAATGGAATTTTCTTAAGATGGTACTTTTAAACTAAATTGTCTTAAAGAAGAAGCCTTATTTGTATATTCTTCTTAGTCCTCCAAAATTTAAATCTCAATGAGATCCAGTTAATTTGTTTTGCTTCTGTTTCAAGGTTGTAAAAACTAAACAAATTATGTCTATTATTCTCCAAGGTTTTTGGTTAACCATTTCGTTCCTCTGTGCAATGAACAGAAGTCATAGATCAAAAAATATTTGATCAACTTAAATAGCTAGATTAAGATTAAATAAAACTCCATGGTCAACATAAAAATGAAAATCTCCATTTCCTCAAGAAAATGATACATGAAAAGAAATCATCCAAGAAAACTATGAAAACCACCTACCATGAATCATAAAGAAGTGAAAGGAAGTTTTGTTATGCATGTTAAAAGAACTCCAAATAACATTCCATTAAAATCATTGTTGTAATTAAAAATTGAAAAGTAAAAACTGTTAAAACAATTTATTCTCTCTTTTACAGTAGCAAACTCCTCTCTCAAAACATAAGGAAGAAAATATTGCCTAATGTAAGAAAAGCCCTTATAAACTCGACCCTAAGAGATGAATTGGAAACTAAGGATGAAACCCTTAAGAACCCTCTCTTTCTACTCTCTAGCTATCTCCAAATCTCTCCTCTTTTAAAGTGAGCATCTATTTGTACCCTAGCTTTATCTTTTAAGGATTCAGAAAAAATCAACATGATAAACATTCCAAAACACACTTTGACAGTCCCACGGTAGGACTACACTTGAAACCTTAGATGTCACGCTAGTTCTAGCATGGTCATTCCTAAATCAAGCATGGCTACAACAAGGTTAGGCATGACTACACCAAACAATACTATTTCACACATTATAACTCCATTTTCTTTGTTTGACACCTTTAACCTGCAAGTAGCACAAAGAACCTTCTTTAAGCATAAAATTGTGATAAATGAGGTGAAAAAATAAATAAAATTACTATCAACATGCTGTGAATATCCCATAAACTTGACTCATGTCGTAAAGCATGATTATCTTGTTAATTGAGAAACTATGAGAAAGAACAAAAAATAGAGCTGAAGTATCAAATTTACCAAAGAAAACTTTAAATATACTTAATTAAATAATACAAACCACTCATCGGTTCATCTACTATGATTTATAGGTTAGTAAACAATGATTTAACACTTAGGATCGCTATTAACCCTACTATATTCAATGTCTAGTATCTTAGGTTAGGTACCCCTAGCTAGTAGTAGGGACTAAGACATTTTAAAAATTAAGCATGTAATCCCACCAGACTATGTAATTGTCCTAAGATGATGTAACCCATAATCACTGAAAATTGCCCAAAACCACCTAATGGTTACAAAGATCTACATTCATCATCGCTATGGTAATATTGTAGATCACTTTTTATCTTCTTGGTTGATAATTTAAAAATACTAATGAACCTAACATGATAAAATGTCATGGCACGGATGTCAATCTGATTCCGGTGAAAATATAGTTGTGTAAAATTTATATAAGTTTGACTCCACTATGCAATGGTACCTAAAGATTGATACAATATTTATGATTAAGAAATTTAAGAAATTAAGGACTTTCTACGCAAGTATATGGATCGTTATCAAATAATAAAGGACTTTCTATTTAAGCCTCAAATATCGATCCCACGGGGAAGGTTTAAATTTGAAGTGATAAAGTTACTAGGAAATTCACAGAAAATTAATCAAAATTATTATCACTAATTTTAAATGATGAGATATTATCAAAACTAAATTATTTAATTATTAGCAAAACTAAATTGCAAAGTTTAAACAGTAACTACTAAACTATGTTTTTGTGAAGAAGATTTCTTATGTGAAAAAAACATCTTTCCCACTACAATGAGATTTTGGTAAAATGATATGAGATAAATGATTTTAATATGTATTATGCCAAAATAGGAGTAGTTTTAAAAAATCATTGGATGATCCAAGGTTTAGTCCCTAAAACCATGGCTAGGCTAGGATGACACTAGCTTCCACTCCAGAGCTTCCACTTCCCTTTATTTGAAGGCTAAATGTAGCTTTATTTTTTAAACACTAAGAATGAATTGGGGATTTTTTTTGTCACCCTAAAATCTCCAATTCTACAACCAACAACGTATACTTCCTTATTTATTTGCACTTAATTCCATGAATGTAGTACTCCATGGAATTAAATGTTATCCTCACTCTGTTGTAGAACTCATATTTCCCGGATCATATGTTTCACAACACATTTTAATAATTCAACTGGCAAAATCGAAAGGTAAATTAAGTTCAGAGTTGAAAAATCATCACAATTTATTTTATATTTTAATATTAACACATCTATATCTCTTCATTTCACCATATCTCAGTGTAGGGAGAAAGACAAAGTAGACTACTCAGACTTCATGAGAAAGATATAAAAAAAACACATGTTTCATATATAAAAGAAAGTTCATACAACACTAATAAACAAACAACACTTATCTAAAATTATTTCTCAAAGCAATTCCCTTGCAGCCTCTCCCAGGAAATGTAGAAAGAAGAAATCTCTCACTTTTCTCCTTCTCCAACACTCTCAGAGAAGATATCACACTTAATCTCACCTTAAAAACTCTAAACTCTTAAAGATAAATCACTAATGATAAATCACTAATAACTCTTAAAGATAAATCACTAATAGACTCTTGAATGGTGATGGAATGAAGATGGAAAAAGTGTATGGAGGTGAGGTGTGGCAAAAATGAGCAAGGATGAATGAAGAGGAGCCCCTTTTTGTGATCAGTTTTGGCCCAAAATAGAGCCTAGAGTTGTTTCTCCAATACGTGCATCCAAAAACCCTTCAAAAAGCGTCCAAAATCATTGAATATTCTAGAAACAGGGTCTAAAACGACATTGGCGCTGTCGGTGCCAGTGTTTCGTATTTAATTTCGCTTGCCTTTATCAAATGACACCGTCAGCACTGGTTCTAGCACCTTCAGTGCTGAGTAAAATCCATTAGCCGTTCTGTAAGTCTGTGCCATCGGCGCTGCTTCTAGTGCCAGTGGCGCTGAGTATTTTTTTAAAAACGTCATTTTGACTCCAAGTTCCATCCTTTTTGCTTTCTTTTCCGTCAAGTCCTAAAAATCAACAACTTGCAATAAAACATAAAAACACATTCCATTAAAGCGTAATATCACCAAAAAAATGAGTATAAAATATGTGTCTAATAATGCATATATTTTTGGTGTATTAAAATCCCCCAAACTTACAAGTTAATCTTTAAGTAACTCCTCTTCTACATAAAAATATGACTTATGGTAACGAATCATTTAACTTCTAACTTCTAGATTTCCATATTTTAGTCTACTAAACATAACAACATAACTTAAGAAAAATTCAAAACAACTCCAGTTAATACTAAAGGTATAATAATATTTATCAAACAAGTCCAGGATTTCTGATTCTCTAAGTGATCCCACTAATCTATTGTAAAATGTTTGAATTATTAACCAATCTGGTAAAGCATGGTGTGGATATTTTATAAGAAGATCTTTAAATCTTTAACAGGCTTCGTGTATCGATTCCCCTTTAAACTAACAAAAAGATGAAATATCTTTTCTTAGTTAGCAGTTTTCAAGGGTGAAAAATATTTAGCCAAGAATTTTTGTGATAGTTCACCCCAAGTTCTGATAGATCCAAGTGCTAACAAATTTAACCAAGCTTTGGCTTTATCTCTTCAAAAGAAAAGAAAAAGTGTAAGTCTAACAACATCATTAGACACTCCGTGATATTTAAAAGTAGCACAAATTTCAAGAAAACTAGCAAGATGTAAGTTAGGATCTTCAATAGGCATTCCTTGAAATTGGTTATTTTGTACCATTTGAATAATAGCAGGTTTAAACCCAAATGAATTAGCAAGAATTAGCAGCAACGTCAATATTTTGAATATTTAAGTGAAGTTTTTCTGCTGTCGGATTAACATAATATTTTAAAGGTCTCTGTCGATTTTCATTTGTTTGATTATCTAAGTTATTCACCATTTTTTTTTAAATTTTAATCTCTTTTTATTATTTTTAAAAGTTTCTTATAGTACGTTTTAATTTTGAATCATAAGGTACTAAACCTTCAGATTCAATATTTCGCATAAACAAATATAATAAGCAAAGAAAAATTTCTTAAAAATACTCTTAAATATATAGTTATATATTTTTGGATTTTTTATTTTATAATTTTTATGATATTTTGTATTTTGTATATTTTTTTCTCTAAATTTCCTCATTTACCAAATTCATTTAATTTACCGTTATCTTCCTGAAAATGGCGCCAAAAAATTGATCCCTGAGAAAATATTGTTGTGTAAAATTTATAAAAGTTTGACTCCACTATGCAACGGTGTCAAAAGCTTGATGTAACATTTATGATTAAGAAATTTAAGCAATTAATGTTGGGATTCTATGCAAAAATACGTATCATTATCAAGTAATAAAGGACTTTCTATTTAAGCCTCAAATAACGATCTCACGGGGAAGGTTTAAATTTGAAGTGATAAATTTACAAGGAAATTCACAGAAAGTGAATCAAAATTACTATCACTAATTTTGAATGTTGAGATATTATCAAAACTAAATTATTTGATTATTAGCATAACTAAAGTGCAAAATTTAAACAGTAACTACTAAATTATGTGTTTGTGATGAAGATTTCTTATATGAAAAATCATCTTTCCCACTACAATGAGATTTTGGTAAAATGAGATGAGATAAATGGTTTTAATATGAATGGTTTATTTTGGTAAAATGAGATGAGATAAATGGTTTTAATATGTATTTTTAATTCTCTACCCTGATACAATTCTCTACCCTGATACAGTGTTATAAGAAATCATTGCCTAATCCAAGGTTTAGTCCCTAAATTTGTGGCTAGGCTAGGAGGATAATGACTCCCACTCCAGAGCTCCCTCTTCCGTTAACCTGAACGTTCTCCTCGCCTAAGGGCTAACATCTCCGCTTCAGTACTCAAACAATATGACCGAATTGGGGATTTTGGTCTGCCACCCTAAAATCTCCAATTCTACACCCAACAACGTATATTTTCCAATTTACTTGCACTTAATTCCATGAGTGAAATACTCCTTCATGGAATCAAATGTGATCCTCACTTTATTATAGAACTCATACTCTATTTCTCGGATCATATATTTCATAACACATTTTAATAATTAAATTAGTCATATCAAAATGAAAATTAACTTTAGAGTTGAAAAATCATCAAAATTTGTTTTATATTTTAATATTGGCACATCCATATTATCTCTTCATTTCACCATATCTCAGAGTAGGGAGAAAGATAAAGTAGACTACTCAAACTACATGAGAAAGATATAACAAAACACAAATTTCATATATAAAAGAAATTTCATACAACACTAATAAATAAACAAAACTTATCTGAAACTCTTTCTCAAAGCAAATCCCTTGTAGCCTCTCCTAAGAAATGTAGGAAGAAGAAATCTCTCACTCTTCTCCTTCTCCAACACTCTCAGAGAAGATTTCACACTTAATCTCACCATAAAAAATCTATACTCTTAATGATAAATCACTAATAGACTCTTGAATGGTTGTGGAATGAAGATGGATAGAGTGTATGGAGGCGAGGTGTGTCGAAATTTAGCAAGGAGGAATGAAGAAGAGCCCCTTTTCTGATCAATTTTGGCCCCAAATAGAGCCTAGAGTCAGTTCTCCAATAGGTGCATCCAAAAACCCTTCAAAAATTGTCCAAATTTCTTGAATCTTCTAAAAATTGAGTTTGAACAGACATTAGTGCCGTAAGGGCCCATTCTAGCATCGTCAGTGCCAGTTTCCCGTATTTAATTTTGCTGTTCTTTATCAAATGGCACCGTCGGCACTGCTTCTGGTGCCATTAGCCATTCTATAAGTCTGCCCTATCGATGCTGCTCCTGGCACTGTTGGCGCTTAGTATTTCTTCAAAAATGTCATTTTAACTCCAAATTCCATCCTTTTTTGCTTCTTTTTTGCTTCATGTCCTAAAAATCAACAACCTGCGAAAAAACATAAAAATACCTTCCATTAAAGCACATATCACCAAAAAAGAGTATAAAATATGGGTCTAAAAATGCATATATTTTTCGTGTATCACATTCCTAATATTAGGTTATCCTACTTTGCCTTTTAAAGAAATAAAGTTTACTTTAGGATAAACTCTCAACTTCTATCTTAAAATGTTATAGCCTATCTTAACCCTTTAGTCTAGGCCTCAAGTCCTTGAAATCAATCTTTTTAAATGAATCCCTTAAAATGAAGACTTCTAAACTAAAATTTTTAGCTCAAATACGAATCCTTCAAATAAAACCATTAATATTTAACATTTTTAAATAAAAAACTTTAAACTTAAATCATGCTCTTCTGAATACTATATTAACACAAACTTTTGAAATCAATCCATTTTACTAGATCCTTAAAATAAAACATTTATAATTAAATTCTTTAAAACAAACCCTCTCAAATTAAAACCATCAATTAAAATTGTTCAAACTTTTCAAAATTTGAACCAACCTTCAAATCTTTTCAAACTTCAAACAAAACTTGAAACCTTCTAAACTTCAAATGAACCTCCATACATTTTTAAACATTAAACCAAATTTCGAACCCATTTGGACTTGAAACAAAATTTTAAATATCAACCTTAAGATCTTGCAAGATATAAACTAATACATTAATCAAGAGTTTCCTCAAAATTCCAAAACTCCTAAGATATAGCTAAACATGAGGGTTACATTTGTAGGTAGACTAAAATACAAAATAAAATAAAACAAATCTTATAACTGTAAAGTAGGGCAAAAGACCATGTTAAACAAAGACAAATAAATTTTAATGATTTTCTTAATCCAAATGATTAGAACGATTTCAAGTTAGATTTTTTGATTTACAAAGATTCAGAGAATCAAGAGTAGACTTCCCATTGACATTCTTCATTCTATTCCAACTACAAGAAAGATGTCACCCATAAGACATTTTTAACATATGAAAGTGGAACAAACATGAAAATTAATTTGAATCAGTTGAACGGTGGATCTATAACTTTAAAATGAACAATAGTGATCTAGGAATTTTCAAATTAGACTTTAAAGTTTTTTTTCAAAAGGATCCTCGGATGGAATCTTACCTCAAGTCAAAGATGATTTTCCGCCACAAATAAAAGTGAGTTATTGAGATATCCTCTATGATGATTATGATTATGATTATGATTATTGTTATTATTATTATTATTATTATTATTATTATTATTATTATTTATATCATACAAAATCCTTCTGAGGAAATGGAAGTTGATCTTGTATATGATGTCTTTGAATTCCAAAAATCTATCAAATGATGATAGCAAAATCTGTGGAAGTAATTTGTGAGATTCTTGATGCCCCATCAATAAATGAAATTGACTCAACTTCTAATACTACCCCTGTTTTAACTAAGACTCAATAAAGAGAAAAAAAATTTGTGTTTTCCAAGAATTATATATGAGATAAAAAAGAAAAGGAATTATCTAAAGAATAAAATGCACATGGAAATGAATATAACTTATCTAAATCCTCTCCTCTTTTTGGAGGATGCAGGGCTCACAAACTTTCTACTGCACAAGAAGACAAAGATGTGCATAGAATAGCTGATCCCCCTTAGCATCATTTAGGGTATGAATCTCCTAATAAAAAAGAAAGATCTTGTTCTACTTGTTTACGTGGAATTTTTTAAAGAATAACGCCCAAAGAGAACTACACAATGATGAAAATTCTTAAATGTGTAGAAGGTATAGTGTCTCTAAATAAGAAAAAAAATAACTTGGAGTATGATAGGTTATTAAGAAAAGATTATGAGTATAAAAGGAACTCATATGTACAAGTTTATAAAAATAATTTATCACAGACACTCTAAACATAGATCCATTGAAACATAATATTAATTAAGTCTAAGAGTTTAAGGCATGTCTTTACCCAATCTTTGTTGGTGCATCCTACACAACACTTATCCCTAAAGAACTTCCATTTAGTCTAAGATCCCTCAAGAAAGCTCAAAATTTTAAAGATGAAAAAAAAAGATGTTCCCATTAATGATTAGAGTATGCCCTAAACTTTGTGTACCATCTTTTTGTATGAGTGACGGTCAACTAGAAACCTCATCTAAACCCACATCACATGCTCAAAAGAAGGTGTCATGACCTCCATAAATAGTGGAGCCTAAATCTAAGACTGCTATAAAATATTTGTGTTGACCTCATTTTTGGTTAGGTCTGTTTCTCCTCTTAGTACTAAGGATCTAGCCATAACATTTTAATTATGCTAGAAGACTAGAGATGGAACCCACCTGCATAGAAAATCAAACCACCTCCTTGATCTCTTTGATTGCATGGATGGCCATGAACCTCTAACATTTGGAAGTTTAAGACCAATATGTGAGGATTCAATGAAGAGTCCCCATAGGACTTGTAGAACTTAGGGCAACCCTGGGTGTCTATGGTTTGGTCTCTCACACACTCAAGCACATCACAATTCCCCAGTTGTCCTAAAACCCTAAAATTACATCAATTGAACCTATTTCCCTTTACTCTTTTGGAAAATTTTATTGGTGGTATACAAGCTCTTAGCCCTTTATTTAGGGTAGCTAGGACCAACACATAGAGGATCCAAAAAGGGGTTCCCCTTCATTTAATGGCTCAAATAAGGTAATCATAATTGTTGGCATACTTAATGGCCTTCAAATTGACCTAAACACCAAATTTTGCCCTTCAAGCCCCTAACTTCTGAAAAATCACCATAATTCCCTAGAACTCTAAATTTCTGAATATGGCCTAAAAAATTATATAAAATCAATCAAATTGACCAAAATACATTGATTACCCCAAAACTCCTAAAATACCTCCCAACTTTACCAAAAATACTAAAATACCCCTAATACCCAAAAAAAATTTCCAAAACCCTAATTCCATCAAATTTCATCCCAAATATCATTTAAATCTTCCCCACATTACTCAATTTCCCCAAAATTTCCCAGTTTAATCAAATTGACCAATTTTGACCAAAATCCCAATTTTACCCTTAGCTTGACAAATTCTCCAAATCAACTCCAATTTCCACTAAACACATTTCAATTTGACCCTAATTCAAACCCAAATTGTACATTAAATTATCCAATTTCAATCTACACCAATTTGAAGCCCCATTGAACTAACCTACATACCCTAATTTCAGTTTTGAGCCTAAATCCCCAATTTGAATATCACTGCCGTAGGCCAATTTTAACCTTCAATTGGTCTAGCTCAAACTAACCCATGGAGGAGCTTCGTGAGGTGACAACGGATGTCTATAACCAACTCAATCAAGGCCTCATCTCTTGAGGAATGGTATAGATCATCAACCCTCAAATCGTGCTCAATTTCATTAATTGTGAAGAGAAGTTTAAATTCATATGCTTTTGACTGTATGATATGTTCATCTTGGCTAGAAGAAGCTATATGATCAAAAAATAAGTGATTTGATTGAGTATCAAGCAAGAACTTTGGTTTGGAAATTGTGTGGTTCTCAGTTTAAGTCATATGGGGATAATGAAAGGATTTCGTTCATTTACATGTGTATCCATCAGACAGTGGAGAAGGAGTCGGACAAGGAGATGGAGCATAAAGCGCAGGCTGAGTCAATGCTGACGTGAAAGACAACGTTGAATGGGAGTGTACCGCGTGGGATTTCAGAGCTGTGGAGGATCGAGTCAGTGCCAGATGAATAAGTAAAAAAATAGGCTTTTTAATCATTTAAATATTTGGAGAAATTTCAAAAATTAATAACATGATGTCGAAAAGTCATAAAAATGAAATAAAATTACCTCTATGCTTATGGAACAGAGAAGAATCATGTGGATGAATAATAAAAAGTATTTGCCTTATATTTCTTTTTAGATAAATCAAATACTCTAAACCTTCTTTAAATCATAAATAATTAAATTTTTGATCACCATAATACAAAAAGTGGAGGGTGTGTTCTCTCTGTGATTAGGAGCTCTCTCTGATTTTTCCAAAGTCAGAGAACATCCCTTAAATTGGAAACCCTGATTTACAAAGTTAAGTCACATTTTTGCTTAAAAATAATTAGTTAAATTATACTAAAATTCAAAAAAAATCATAGCTTTGTTTTGTTACATTTACTATGGTCAGAGGAGCATAAGAAAAATAAATCCTAAGTTTAAATATTTTTATAATATAATTTCATAATTTAAGTTTTTGAAACTCATATAAAATTAAACAAATAAAAATATAACTAAAAAAATAATAAAAATTAATCCACACCGAAGATAATGGTCATAGGAGGCCTTTGTAAGATTTGAAACTAATATGAATTGATTTGACCACCAAAGTGCATTTTTCTAAGAAAATAGGAATTTTGCATTAAAATAATTATAAAAATTATAAGAACTGTTTTAGAGTGTTCCTTGTGACCAAGGACACCAAAGAAAAATAAAATTGATGTTGCAATAAATAGTTCATTTTTTAGCTAATTTTTTATTTAAAAATAACTAAAAATAATTAAAAATTTATAAAAATACAAATAATTCACCAAAATGTCACAAATTATTTCCTGATCACTTGGGAACACTTAAAATATTTTTCCTAATTTTCTTAATATTGTTATGTATTTTTAAATGTGAATAATGTATTTTCTTTAATTTTTAATGAAATAATTTCAATAAATAAAATAAAAATCATAAAAATGAAAAGTTTGCTTCTCTGAGTTCTCCAAACTTAGAGAAACTAAGGAAAAATATAAAAATTATTTTTTGAAATTAAATTATATTTTCTATTTAATTAACAACAAAAATAAATAAAAGATATAAAAATTAAAATATATATCAAAAGTTTACGAAATTCAACCCAAGTGGTCCTCTAATCTAGGTGAACCTCCAGTAGTTTGCCTAAGGATAAAAATTTTGCCTTGGTTGATTAAGTGAATTAACTTTGGAAATTCCTAAGTTTGGACTAAAGTAATTACGAAAAATAAAATAAATATCTTAAAAATATGATTTATTTTCTTGTATTTCAATTAACACATGAGAGATAAGTCAGCAAATTTTCAAGCCCATATAAATTAATTTAAAAGACTTATGAAGGTAAGAGCCTTACGGGCAAAACTGTATTTTCCAACTGTTTGCCCTGATTAAGATTTAGGATGAACTAAGGGCTTAAAGAAAAATATTTGATCCTAAGCAACATTCTAAGGTGATTGGAACATGAGGGTAAGAGTTAGAAACCATTTCACTTTCACTTTTAGAAAAGAAGCGAATAACTGCAATTATCCAAATTGTTACACATTATAAGAAGAAACGAAATTAAATGATCTAAATGTCTGGCACATAAGTCAGAAATTCAATAAATTACTAACCTCGAGTCTCGAACCAATGGTTGAGATGTAGGTGGGTCTTTTATTATGAATCAAATATTCTAAATATGACATTTTCTAAAAATTACACATCCACCCCTAATGACTTAAGAGCTTTGTAGTGAGCTAAGTTTAATCTAATGATACTTGACGGTCAGTTGGAACATAAATCATTATTAATTCCCTTCAAATATTGTAAGCTCAAACTTGCTTATCCCCTCTCTCTTGATCTAATTGAGGTGTAGAACTGAGCGTGACATAAACCTAATGAACTTCGGGGTGGTTTATTCGACAATATTGTAAGTTCAAATGAACTCAAAATTGTTTCAAAAGAATTTAAAGTTTTTCAACGGTATCCCATTAACACCTTTAAAGTCTTTTGGATATTTTGAAGAACAATTGAACTTATTATGCTTTATTCAATAAAATAATCTTTAAAACCTCTAAGGATCCACCAAGTTATGAATTGTGGTCTCTTTTGAATTTAAATCATTAAGGCTTCACTAGTACTTAGTAGTTCTTCTTACTTTGCACATTAAAATATATGCATGATTATGAACGTTAACCTTTTAATGGAGGCAGTAAGAAGAGGGCAGGTAGGCATTTACATTTTATGTTGTGCAATCTTTTCTTTACTTTACCGCATTTCTTACCAGCATTTTCTTAACTTGCATGCAAAATTGGAAATAAAAAAAAATTGAAAACAAAAAAAAAAACAACAAAAGAAAACAAAATCACACCTTTAAAAATTAAAAATACTTTCAAAACAATGCACAAACATAATACATCCTTTTGAATTTACAGGAGTCCCTCTGATGAGGTAACCTATGGTTGCTAACAAGATCTCCCCCATTTTAAATGAGCTTAACAAATTGTTTAGGCTAAGTAAATTAAAAAAAAATAGTGATACCGGGACGAGAAAACTATAAAATCTTAATCGGCGTCACTTTAGTCAACATTAACCCCCCCTTCCCCAACAAAAAGGAAAAAAACACTTGAAAAATAATATGACTTGACATGTAAAATGTAAAACCTTAAAACTGAAGACTTTGGAGCGGGTGCAAAAAATAGCTTAGAGAGAGATGCAATTGGACAGATGAAGATCTACAACCGCAATACGAGTTTACAACAACAAATCTTCTTATATAATTAAATAACAAGCCATAGGACTTCGAGATAGTCCGTCTAGTATGAGATAAATCCTAAATTTATCTTATAGCCTTTGCACAATCATGTTGTGTATTTTAAGCGCTAACTCACTTTAGGTTTTGAGGTTATCGTTTATTATGACATAAACCCTTTTATCTTCCAAGCTATTTTTATATTGTGCCATGAGAGTTTAAGCCCTAAATAATGAAATTGGTCGGATGAAACATCAAATGAAACTTTCTCAAAATTGAAACCAAATAATAGGATAGTTTAAGAAGTCACTGAGGTTTCCCTCAGATCAATGATATCTCCTACCTCTTATTCCCTTTCATTCCAGAAAACAACTGATTCTATTTGATCCAGTCTTTTTTGAGCTTCCAATGTCCAATCTTGAAAACCTTAAACTTTGGAATTCTTGAAAACAAAACCACTGATCTAAATTGAGAGTATTCTTATGCAACTTTTGGTTATTTAAGATGTAATTAACTATAGGGGTTTGCCTCTATGGGGAACTTTAGAATCCAGTTAAATATAAACCTTATCTTTTCTTCCATATTAGATTGGGGAACTTGTCTGTCAACATAAAAGGTTTTGTAGACCAAAATAGATTTCATAAATGCCTTAATTTATTTAATTGAGTTAATATGAAGTAATACATCTAGTCCTTGAAATAGGTGCTTCACTTGTGGTGTTATGTTCACTTATTCAAACTATTATATATATGGGACCGGTTCGGTCTCGTGTTTTTTAAAACTAAAACATTTTTTTTCAAAATTAAAATACTAATTTTCCAAAACCAAGCCGTAATTTGTTTGGAAATAATTCAAATTAAATCTAATATATATATATATATATACTAGATTTAATTTAAATTATTTCCAAACAAATTACGAGTGACAACTTCTAGCAACTCCACTAAGGAGGAGTTCCTCTCTCTTTCAATGATTAGAAGGTTTTGATTTCATAAATGAGTAGCACATCCATGTCCCTCGTGAGCCAAGCTACCATTCTTTTGTTGGCACACCTCGCTCATTTCTATCGAGCTGGTGTATTCAACTCCTCTTGGATTATGGAGTAATTGTTTAGACACCTTTAAGCAAAAAGTTCTAGGATCTTCCCACCATGCAGAAATGGGGTGGACCCCCAATAGGTGTTAGCTTAAGAGCAGATCTGTGGAAGCAAATTTACTGGAAAGTTTACCCTTTCCCTCTAGTTTCGATTGACTCCTTTCTTCTACTTCTTTTTGCCTTATGGCTGCTTTATTTTTTACAAATTAGGTCAATTTTCTACTTTCAAAACCTTTTTTAATAGTAACAAATGAAGTAAAGCCTAATGAATTTTTGAAATCTTCAACATAACTTAATTCAAATAAAATAAATGAAAACATGTTCGGACATTGTTTGCTGGATAAGCTACTGCTGTCATGAGATTGCTACAATAGAAGGAAGCATAGGATGAGGTTGATGTTCTGATTACTCTCTGCAGAAGAATGTTTATGCCAAAGTTAATTTTCTTCTTCGTTACCGGGATGGACTTGGCCATGAACAAGAGCGATTCATTTTGGACAAGGGTTTGACAACACTGAGATCAAGTTTAGAAGGGTTACTATTTCCATTTTCAGGATGAGGACATCTGAGATCATTGAGGCAATAGTGGAGTTCAACTTAAAGTCAACCTAAGAGTTCCTGCTCCTGAAGAGGGTGTTAGTTTAGAAGAATTCTGCCATTTCTAAGAAGTCTATCAGAGTCGTAGGAAGTACCCCCATGACAATTTTTGCTACCCCCACTAGATCACTACACCTGTCACCATTCCTGTTCTATTCAATGTAAAGGCTATTCAAGTGGATGATGAACCTGTCACTACAGAGCGTTCAACTTTTCCTGCAGCACCTTTTGTGTTTAATGTGGGATGTAGCTCTAGGTGTATACCTTTGCTCTAAGAACAAAGGAGAAACAAGAACAAGAATGTTGTTATGATAAATATAAAGAAGGTTGTTGAAGATGTTGTCCCTGCAGAGGATGTGGAGGAAGAGTTTAGTTTACCAAAGTATTCACTACTGTTGGGAGGAGCGGGTTCCACCCACTTTCTTATGGAATGGGTTATTTAAGACTTCTGATTGAACCCACCCTAGGAATGGTTTGTTGGGGCTCAACAACACATCACTGTCAGTGTTCTTATGGTTTAGAAACAACAACTAGATGAGACATGGTGGACTATATTCTATGTTGAAGGAATTTAAGTATGAAATGCGAACAGTAGCTCTAAGAACAACATGCAGGTGGGATTCTCCCAAAGATTATCCATGGCTCGTTAGCATTTCTCTGCAAATGTTTTATCATTAATACTTTCAAGAAATTACTCAGCAAGGCTGACAGTAGTCAAGCACAGGCTAAGCAACTTAATTTTTTGGAGAAGAACGATAAGCAGAAACCAGTCAAAGCCTTTGAGAAGAAATCAAGGACTGTTGTAGTAGTGGATAAAGGAAATCAAAAGATGCAGATTCTGATAGAGCAACCATAACAAAGTTACCAGCCATCACAACAACATGATCAACAGTCATCTCAGCTGAGGTATCATCAGATAGAGGGAAAGCACACCTTGTCAGAGCTCCTGAGAAAGGTTTATCCTTTTAAGGATGAAGCAGTTGGTAAGATGTTCTACATCCTGATTAAGAGATTTGATTTCCAGCTGCCAGAGCCTAAGAGGTTGAGGAGGTAGAAAAGAAGGATCATCTGTTGTATTGCCCTTACTACAGAATGCTTTGGAATGCAATAGAGGGTTGCTTCACTTTCAAGAATTGGCTTGAGAAAAACCTTCGGAAAGGGAACATAACGATCCTGAAAGTGACCTTTACACAATTGATGATGGATGGAGTACAACATGGGCAAAATCCTTGAGGAAGATACTACATCATATTCAGACAACTTTAGTGTATGCTTCAGTTTAGAGTTTAAGACCTACTAAGCCAGCACTTTTGATTGCAATTGAAGAGCCACTTCAAGATACAAAGATAGAGAAGACCATAGAGGAAAAGGAGACTGAAGGCCCGAAGAGTAGACTAGAGGCTACTTTTCTAAGGATGGTTGTCTCTGAATTGGGGAATAAATCCCCTAATCCTTTGACTATGTATAATTATTTATTTGCCCTAATGGATTATGATAATGAGAAGATTTCTGACACTGGTAGGTTTTGACTATTTATAGCAATATTTAACTAATGACAACCAACCTAATCAGATCTTGATTTCAATTTTAATAAAAATGTTCAAATCCCATAAAACCTTAGTGATCATGATAAGGAGGAGGGTGTCGACAAGGATGCTTACGATAGCTCCGGAAGTGATGTACTCCTTTGAAAATTCCAAGGATCACCTATTAAAATTAAAATTAAACTCCCAGACTCTGAAGAAACTTTAGAAGAGCCAGTTGTTCCATCTAAAGAGAAGACACCCATAGATTCAGCGTAAAATGTGAAGGAGATAAAGGAGATCAACTTAAGAAGAAGAAAAGTTCTACCCTCAAGAATGAGTCCGAAAGACAAAGCAAAGTAGAAGGTTACTAAAAGAGAGCCAAAACCACTAGCAAATGAACTACCACTTTGGGAAGGAGTTGAGGAAACTGGTAACAACAAAGTCGAGTACAACGTGTTAGCCCATCTTCAGAAGTTACACGCAAGATTGTGCATCTATGATGCTCTTATCCTTTCAAAGGAGATCAGGGAGGCTCTAGTTAGGGCCTTATTCAACCCAGAGGTTTGTTTAGCACAATTGGTTGATAACTCTTTGGGTTAGGTCTGCTAATTAAGAGAACGGTATGGCTTGACCTTCACGGACAATGACTTATTGCTCGATACAGTGGACAATAACCAACCTCTGTACATTTTAATCACTACTGGAAAATTACAGTCTCCAGGGTGTTAGTTTATCCAGAAGCATTAATAAATGTGATGAATGTACAAAATTTAGCATACCTGGACATTGATGCAAGAGACCTCAAGGAGGACAGGATGATATTCAATCAGAGGGGAGAAAGAGCTACAAGATCTATAACACTACCTAACCCGCAATTACGCAGATTTTTAAACTCTAAATGAATGCCAAAAACTTGCCCTAAATTATATTCTACGGCTAGTGTGAATAAAAGAAAATAAAAAATAAAACTTCACACTTGGGGTACAGTGGAAGTATGCATATCATTTCAAGTAATACAGGGTTTTCCATAAAAACCCCAGTATTAATCCCATGAGAAAAGCCAAAATTCTATAATATTGACTTCCAAAACTTCTATCAAGATTTTAGATATTACAATAGGAAAACAGTTTCAAAATATTGGTACCAGTTTAACACTAAATTTATGCAGAAAATAAAAACAAAGATTAAAAGACTTATAAGGTTTATAAATTAACACAGTTAAAAAAACTTTAAAAGAGAGTTCAAAATATTATGAAAAGAACTTTTCCCTTGCAAAGATATGTTAATCAATAAAAGAATTAAAAGATGAAAAAGATAAAATGTTTCTCACAAGCTTGTGTAGTAGTGCTGAGTATATTCTGACCCCTCACTTCCAGATTACCCACTGTGCCCTCTCTATAGGACCTACTAGGGACTCTTATAAACAAAATTCTAGACAAAATGGATAAAAAAGTCTAGTTTTTCACTCTAGAAACATCAATTCTATGCTCATCAAAACTTATCTCCATATTTATTTACATTCCTCTCAAGTGATCGTAAAGGCTTTATTCAAGTTCAAATGTTGTACTCACTAGTGGGTGAAATCATAGCCCTCCCAGGTCCTTATTCTCTCAATAGATTTTACTGATACAAATGGATAGTTTACAAATTCAATGAAGAACCTGTAAAAATATCATCACAATGTTTAAAAAAAGAGATCCTTAAATCATTCTCATCACAAAAAAATAATTCCCATATGGATGGAGAAAGCAAGGGAACCACTCAAAATTCATCGATAAAAAGTAAAACACATAATTTGTACTGAGATCTAAGTCTCACAATAAAAGCTTAAACATAAATACAAGATACTTATCTTTATGTCTTCTCCCCAAGAAAATCCTGAAGTATCTTTAATGCCAATCTCTAAAATCTTACACAAAACAAAGACTCTCACTCACACGCGCACACACTTGACTCAATTGAACTCTCCAAGATAACCCAAAATGACTCCAAACAGATTCTAAAAGGACTTTCTTTTCATCCAGAATTTGGCCTTATTAAAAAACACCAAAGGTCACTTCAAGCACCCCTTCAAAATTCGGCTAAATTCAATGGATATTCTAGAAAGTTGGTTACTAGCTCTACGGCGCAAACGGCGGTGGCACCCATGTTTGCTCAATTTTATCCTCATTTTCTCTAAATGTCCATTCCATGTACCTAAAACTGAGAACATGCAAATTACATTTCCTTAAAGTGCAATATCATTAATAATAAGCATAAATTGAACATAAAATGTACACTAAAAATAGGTTATTTTTAGGCGGATCAAGTAACTCCTTTTTACTATATAAAAATTATAACTTATGGTAGTGACTTTCACTTAAAGATTCCTATAATTTGTTTCATATAAATGCCAAAGTGAAACTTTAGAAAATTTTTCAATAACTCGTGTTGAAACAAAATGTAAGAATATTTAGTAATTAAGTCTAAGAGTTTTGATTTCCTATTAATTTCATGAATAATATCAATTTATCATACTAAATATGATTAAAAGAATTACAAGAAAAAAAAAGTTCTTAAAAAATCTATCAGTAGGGATACTAATAGTTCAAAAATATGTCCAGAAATGTAAATAAGTCCCTTTCCTTAAGATGATTCAAGTGAAGCCAATTTTTTATTAGGCATCTCCTCAAGCTTCTTCCCACATATTTTCTTTGTTTTGTATTTTTTTCATTTAATTTTTCATTATTTTTCCTTTTAAGATCATTTTCAATCCTTTCTTTTTCTTTTCACGTCATGTGAGGATTAATATATCTGGATAGCTTTAAATGATTTTAAACTCCACCATCCTCTTCCTAAAGTTAAGAAAAACTTCCCACACTTCGTTACTAGATAAATGTGTATTGGATTAAAAAGATTTTTCATAGAGTATCAATTCCTTCTTTTTAAGTAAAAAATAAAAAAAAAATTTAATATTTCAAAAATACAATTTCTTTTACTTGAATAGTGAAAGCATAATCTCTTACTCTTATACTAAATATCTCAACTTTAGAACTAACCTTTATCATTAAAAAATTTTACTAAAGTTTATTATATCATTTATAAAATCAAAGATATAGTTATTTAAAGCTAACCCAACATACCATAGGTTTTGTTAAAATAATTTTAAAAATACAAATTATTGAAAACTAATAATGTTCAGATTCAAAAAGTTTTTCTCCCTTCCCTAAAAATTAAAATCTTATTTAATTTAAAGCAGTAATTTCATAATAAGCAGGAATAAAGAGAATAATTTAGAAGTTCTAAGCTGGAGAACAATACGAGTATAAGTAATAAAATAGGAGTTGATCAGTGGTAAATCTAAAATCGGCATGTATAACATTAAAGCACAAGTTAATGATTACTCTAGCACACTAATAATTAAAGTTGGAGCAAAAAGTAAACAGTAAAATAGTAGAACAAAAGAAGTGCAACACAATAGTTCATTACAAATGTACTCTCTAATACTATACAAAGTACAATCATAACATTCCAATAAAAGTGCAACACATAACTAACAAAAAAAATTCCAAATATAAGAAATAAAATAAAAGAAAGTTAACAACTTAATCATCTTCCTCTTCATCCACATCATCACCATCAAGATCTACCTCTTCATCCAACTCTCCTCTATAATATGGTCTAAAACTAGGGCATTTGGGAAATTTCACGGAATGATCACCCCTCATGTATCTCTTCATATCCTTATGATAAGCAATAAGAAATTCTACTTTCCTATGCATATACTCATCATTATGGCCCATGTGTGCTTCTAAACCCTTCACTTGATTCTATAATGTATAAATAATTACTCCATTAAGTATCTAGTGAAGAAGTACTAGAAGTAGAAGGTATACTGGTTGATCTAGAAAGAATATCAGGACCTCCACTCCAAGATCTAGAACCAGTATGTTTTCCATAAATCACCAATTTTTTTTAATAGGCTTGTAGGGTGGTAAATTTTCCCCCCATGTCTCGTACTTAACTCCAGATTGAATGCGCATGGTGGAAATAAGAGAAGGCTAAACCCTACGTACAATAGTTCCTCCTCTATATGAAATAATCATATTCTTGTAAATAATAGAACCAACGTAAATCGGTTCTAAAATGGTGAGTTGGTAGAAATCTATCAGAAATAAAATAATGCCATGCATGAGAATGAACGTTTAACTTTAAAAAGAAAAAAATTATCAGCCATCCATTCTTTATCTTCAAAATACCATTTCCATTAGTTAAGAATCCCATGATCTCATCTTATTTAGTATCAAACGGATTGAATTCAGAATAAAAGCATGTAGAAAGACTATGCAGCTGATAAATGTGATTGATCTGAATTCGGGTAATATCCACTTATTACCCGTGAACATAAACCAAACCATCAGATTCACCGAAAGGATTTGCATATAACTCGTGAACCATTAAAGTCACAACAACAGTAGTGAAGTGGCAGAAATTATCCTACTATGGCTCAGCAATCAGATATTCAATAGTTCCCCGAGGATGAAGAAAACTTTGCTCTGCTATTATGGGCTTTAGAACTAGATATTCTCTCACTATCAAAGCTAGGTTTTCCTCTACCTCTCTTCATGTTGGGCGCCATATGTAACTAAAAAATATTTTCTAAAGTTCCCATGAGATTAAAGTATAACTCCATAAAGCTTCTACAAACACATTTTAAATTATTCAAACATTCATCCATGGATTTTTAACTATTTTCATAAAAATCTCAAATTTTTAGTTTAATAACATTGTGGAAAAAATCCATGGTGAAATTTAAAAATTTTAATGCAAAATGTAGATCTTACCGAGAGAAGATAAAATTTAGAGTTTGAAGCCTCAACTCCAAGTCAATCAAGTACAAATCCAAGCCATCGGGGAGCAAAATTGTGACATATAGGAGGAAGAAGATGAACCAAGGTGATAAATCATGAAAACAGGTCGGTTTGGCACTATAGCGCTGAGGTATGGTGTTATGGCATCATGCTTTGCCTAATAAGTGACGCTATAGCGCCCAATAATGGCACTTTGGTGCCATTCAAGCTGTCCAAAATTTGGAAATTTTAGTATATTTCAAAAATCCTAAGCAAAACCAAGATTTTAAAACTTTTATATTTTAGTTTTAATTGACATTACAATGGTTTTGAGTTCATCAACATTCCAAAATTTCAAGTGAACAACTTCAATTTAAGACACGAAAGACCAACTTTTCACATTATAACAAAACTTGCTTTCTTATAGTAATAATAGTTTCAATACATACAACATAACATGGATATAAGAAGAGAGAATAAAACCAAATCTTCTACTTTCAAACTTAAGTGTGGTTGTGTTTTCTCCATGAATTCTGTGTAGTTTTCTTTATCTTTTTCCTTAAAATGATAATTAATTAAGTGTTGGATGGAAGTTTTGTGAAGTATTAATCTTTAATATTGGAATAAGTTGTGATGATTTTAAACCTTGTATTTCATTTACTTCTTGATTTCGCCAATTAAAATGTTAATATTTATTGTGAGAATATGTAAGATCTGAGATGGTATTGTCTCAGTCAATTAATGCTAAGAATCACATGAGATTGTATTGATGAGAATATAATTCATATGGTTGAGTGAAAATAAAAGTAGAAACAAACTTTGAAGGGTGTAGAATTAGAGAACTTTAAATTGATAGGCTAAAGCCCTCAATTTGGTTTATAGTTCTAGGTTTTAATACAAAATGTTTGCCCCCAAGTGGAGGAAGTAGAGGAAACACTAGAGTGAGAGCTAGTATCTTCCCTACCTAGCTTGTTTTCAAGACTATTCAAATTTTAAATTAACCAATGTTCTTTATAGTATCTCTAGTAAGGGTATGGAATATTGTTGCTCCTATTTAGCACGTCACAATTTGAACCACATGAGAATTTCTATACTTGTTACTAATTCATGATAAGGAAAAAGATATTTTATTTAGATGCCTTCATCTTACAAATATCTAGTTAAATTTTTTTAACAGTTTACTTTATTTTGAATTATTAAAAAAATTACCAAAAAAGAGTCAAACTTTAATTCCAATTATAGCATCTATAGTTTAATTAAGAATATTTTGCAAATTAGAATTTGTTATATAATTTCTTCTAATTTAGTTGCATATTGTATTTCTCTCTGTAGATTTAAAATTTTGGGCTTAATCAAAAAGTCCTATATTACTTGATAATGATACAGATACTTGCATATTATCCCATATACAAATATAAAAATTGCATTCTTATTTGATTCAAAGTCAAGTTTTTGGCACTGTTGCAAAGTAAGAAATATAACTAAGGAAAAAATAAGAATATAATCACATACATCATATTTTCTCATAAGATTGGGTTCACCTACTACTAAGGGCATTAGCAATTTGTACCAGTTGATTCTCAATATTTTGAATAGAAGAACTTTGACTTTATAGTTGGTTACCCATTTGTAACACCACCTCTACTATAGATAAGTTATTTTACTTAAATTATTGCTTGTTAAAAATAAGAGGAACAGAATGTCCATAATTAGAATTACTTGATTTTTCCCACATTGTTGACTTCCACCATTAGAATTGTTGATCCAGTTAATTTTTCCAACCTGGGTTGTAATTGTTATAAAATGGGTTATTGAGTCTTCTAATAGCATTTATAATTGGTAATGAAGTTTGAGAATCAATCATTTGTCCTAATGAATTTTCTTCAATCATTTGAAGTGTTTGAGAAAAAATCATTCCAATTTGGTCAATATTCCTAGATAATGCAGCCACTAAGATGCAACTATTGAAATAGCATCATTATCATGAATACTAGCCACATTCTTTAGATTTGCCCTTTTTGAGGGCCATTGAAAATTTTTAGTTGCCATCGCTTCAATTAAAGCATAAGCATCATCTAATGGTTTAGACATTAATGAACCTTTAATAGGAGCATCTATGATAGATCTAAGGGAACCTACGACCCATCATAAAATGTTTGAATGATTAACCACTCTAGTAATACATTATCTGAACACTTTTTAAGGTGTTCCTTAAATCTATCCCAAGCTTCATACATTGAATCTCCTTCATATTGAGTGAAAGAAGTAATATCATCTTTAAGCTTAAAAATTTTTTAAGGAGGAAAATACTTAGCTAAGTATTTTTTGCTAATTCTTCCCAAGTTCTAATAGATCTACATTCAAATAAATTTAACCACATCTTAACTTTATCTCTTAAAGAGAAAAGAGAAATTCTATGTATAATAGTATCATTTGACACCATCATATTTAAGTGTAGCACGCTATTCTAGAAAACATGTTAAATGTAAATTTGGATCCTCAGATGGTGTTTACCCAAACTGATTATTTTGTACCATTTGTATAATAACAAGTTTATGTTTGAATGAGTTCTCCACTATATCAAGGGCTTGTAACAAATTTTAAGGTCTTTGTACATTTTGATGTTCATTTACATCATTTTTATTTTCTAAATTATTATTTAAAGTGTTTGCCATTTCTTCTAAATTGTGAAGCCTTTTTTGTTTTTGAAATCTTTTAGTAGTTCATTCTAATTTAAAATCAAAGGGTACTAAACAATCTGATCCCGAACTTCACATGAAAAAAGTAAAAAATTTGGAAAATGAAACAACATGAACAAGATAAATTAATTAAAATTTTTTAGATTTTTTTTTTGATTTTTTTAATAAATTTTTTTTATGTTTTGAAAATTTTTGAAAATAAATAAGTGCTAAAATTTTAGTTTTAATTTTCCTAACATAAATCTACAGCTCAAATAAAGTTTATTAATTAAAAAATTTCCTTGATTCTCTGGCAACGACGCCAAAAACTTGGCCCAAATTTAATTCAGCAGCTAGTGTTAATAATTGAAAAAAATAAAACTTCATATTGTGGTTACTACGAAATTATACGTATCTTTTCAAGTAGTATAGGATTTTCCTTAAAAAAATCCTGTATCGATACCATCAAGAAAGCCAAAATTCTATAATATTGACTTGAAAAACTTCTATCTAAATTACAGATATTACAATTGGAAAATAGTTTTGAAATATTTGTAACAGTTTACACTAAATTTATGCAGAAAATAAAAATAGAGATTAAAAGACTGATAATGTTTAAAACTAAAAAGAGATGTCAATCAATGTAGGATTTGAATGATGAAAAATATAAAATGTTGTATTGTGCCAAGTAGGAGCATTCCTATTCTTTACCTCCTTTTGGTGCATGAAAACAACATTGGATAACCTAGAGTTTCTCACTAGCTTGTATAGTTGTGTTGAGTAGATTTTGTCCTCTCACTTCCAAATTACCCATTGTTTCCTCTCTATAAGACCTACTAGGGACCCTTATGATCAAAACTTTAGACCAAATTGATTAAAAAATCTAGTGTATCACTCTAGAAACATTAATTTAATGCACATCAAAACTTATCTCCCTATTTATTTACACTCCCATCAGTGATCACAACGTCTCTTCCCAAGAAGAAATGTGGCACTCACTAGTTGATAAAATCACAGCCCTCCTGGGTCATTATGTTTCTTAATGAATTTTAATGATAGAAATTACTAGTTTGGAAAGTCAATGATGAACCGATGAAAATACCATCATTCTCATCCCACAAAATTCATTCACATATGCAATGAGAAAGAAAGGGAACTTAAAACAAAATGATAGAATTTGTATTGAAATCCAACTCTTACAACAAAAACTTAAACACAAATACAAGATACATATTTTTATGTCTTCTCCCCAAGCAAATCCTGAAGTTTCCTTAAATAAAATCTTCAAATTCTTACACAAAACAATGACTCTCACTCACACGCACACACACACGCACATGCACACACTAAACTCAACTGAACTATCCAAGATAACCAAAAATTACTCCAAAAAGACTCTAGAAGGACTCTTTTTTTGTCTAAAATTTGGCTCTATTAAAAATCTCCAAGGGTCACTTCAAGCACCCCTTCAAAATTTGTCCAAATTAATGAATATTCTAGAACGTTGGTTACTGACAATATAACGCTAGTTTGGGGTGCTATAGCTCCCATTTAGCCCATCTACTATCATTATGGTGCCAAGTTTCGCGCTATGGTGCCATACAAAAATATCCAATTTTGCTCCATTTTGTCCCCATTTTCTCCATATGTCCACTCCATGTACCTGAAACCAAAAACATAGAAAATACCATCCTTTAAAGTGCAATATCATTATAAATAGGCATAAAATAGACATGAAATGTAAACTAAAAATAGGTTATTTTTTGGTGGATTAACTACATATAGTGATCGATGATCTGGCAAGGACATCCATAAAATTCCACATAATTGATTTTAATACATCATTCAATGCCCTATTAGGTAGACCCTGGATTTGCGAGTACTGGATGGTTTCATCTTCTCTGCTCAAGTGCTAAAGTCCTATGAAGGCAATCAAGAACGATGCATTAAGGGAGATTTGCAGCCATTTTCTTTGCATGAAGTATGAATGCATTAAGATGTTATTTACTACACACCTCTGAGGAAGACATTTTTCATCAAAAATGCCAAAAAAATGAGGCAAAGGAGCCATAAGAGACACAAGATGAAGAACATTCTCTTCTAGTTTAGCAGCCCCTCACCACTCCATTGTGGTGAAATGGTGAAGGTTTGTCTAGAACTTGCATCTGAGGTCGAGGCAGGGGATGAGGAAAAGGAAGAAATGATGGGATCAATGGACGAAAAGATCGGGTGATCAACATTGATCGGGAAGAAAATTCTAAGGAAGAATATATCAAGAAAAAGTAATGATGATAAATTTAAAAATGACCCAGTTTGAGATTTCCTTAAAAGATGAATAGATTGAGAAGAAAAATCAATGCATGATAAAATAACAACTATGTATAGGCTATGACCCTAGCTTTGATCCATTCTAATAAGGTCAAGGGCTTGGTGGTCATGGTGTTGATGTCAAACTAATAAAGTTATACAAGGGGTTTCTTCTTCCAGCCCTGAAAATGATGTAAAACTAGAAGATATTGCTTCATTGAAATTAATGGAACAGTCATTTGACTAGTACTCTCCTTTTGTCCAAAGATTAATTTAACGTGGTGTCATGCCTAAGTAGTGGTCAAAAGTCTAGTCACACCTTTTGAAAATATTATGGAGTAATGTCGGCTGACAATTCAGTTCAAAGCAAGGTCTTGGGTTCGGCATAGTAGGGCCAGTAAATGATATGAAAATTTTCCTAGTTGTTACTGATGAGTCTGATAAAGATTGCTTAGAAGCTTCAGAAAAACTTGATGGTTCTCTAGTTGAAGATGCTCCACTAGAGTTTAAAGAAGAAATGAAGTCAACAATTGATGAGCTAAGAGAAGTTAAATTAGGGACTAGAGAACATCCTATATCAACCTTTATTAGCTTCCTGCTCAATGAAGAAGACTGAATGAATATAGTCAAATTGTTAATGAAATTTAAGGATTGTTTAAACCAGAGTTATGAAGAGATGGCCAGATAAGCTCCAGAGGTTTCAGTTCATAAGTTGGGATTGGATCAAGCTGTCATTCCATTAAAACAAGCACTTAAGAGAAAGCATTTATAGATTGAACAGTAAGTTGTAACAGATGTCCAAAAAGTTAAAAGACATTAAGTTTGTCTGTGAAGAGCAGTACTAGACCTGGTAGGCCAATGTGGTGTTGGTTAGAAAGAAGAATGGTCAGATTCGAGTATGTGTGGAATTCAAAGATTTGAATAAAACATGCACGAAGGATGAATTTCTGCTACCAATTCTAGAATTGATGATTTATATCACGTTGACACACAAAATTTTCCCTTTTATGGATAGGTCATCCAAATACAACCAAATTAAGATGACTCCAGAAGATGAGAAGTTCACAGCTTTTAGAATGTTGATTGGAGTGCCTTGCTACATGGTAATGTTGCTCGAGTTAAAAAATGTCGGTGCAATTTATCAGCGAATGATGATGAGGATCTTCAATTATCTCATCCATAATCAAGTTGAATTTTATGTGGATGTCATGGTCAATAAGAGTAAACAGAAGGATGATCATTTGTACTACTTGAGAATAGTTTTAGAGTAGCTACGACAGTTCAATCATAAGAATAATCCCTTAATGTGTGCCTTAGGTGTTACCTCTAAAAAATTCTTAGGGTTTCTTGTCCATCATCGAGGAATTGAAATTGATCCAGAGAAGATTAAAGTAATGTTAGAAATGCCACCCTTTAAGAAATTTAAGCAATTGTAATCATTTCGACAGAGGTTGGCGTATCTCAGATGCTTTATTCCTAAATTGTCAGGTAGGTGTTAGCCTTTCTTTGTGCTGGTCAAGAAGGATGTCAAGTTTTCTTGGGATGAAAAGTGTCAACATGTCTTCAAGAGAATTAAGTAGTATTTGATGATGCCTTTTATTTTAATAGCTCTTGTCTCAGGTAGACCATTGATACTTTATAACGAAGGTTTGGATGTCTCCCTTGGAGCCCTGCTAGCTAAAGTTAATGATGAGGTTAAAAGAAATGCTCTCTACTACTTGATCCACCATTTAATTTTGACCGAAGTAAAGTAACCTTCTATTGAGAAGCATTCTTTGGCATTGATCTTTGCTGCCAAATAGATCAGACATTAGATGCTTTGCCACAACCTTAAAATGATTTCAATATTTAATCCTCTGCAATACTTGATAACTACACCAAAGCTTTTTGGTAGATTTGTCAGGTGTTCGATGATATTATTGTCGTTGAATTTAACTTTTGTTCTTCTATAAGCCGTAAAGGGACAAGTTTTAGCAGATTTCTTCGAGTGCATCCTTTACGGATAGAATCTCCTCTTAATAACAAATTGACATATGAGTAGATAAAGAATTTAGAAGTCTCAGTGCCCATTGTTGGGAAACATACTTTGACAGAGCTTCATTAGCACAAAAGGACAAAGATTTGCAAATGATAATGCCTGGTAAAGCATGGATTATATTAATCTTCATGACGCCAGAGCAGGGAATGTTGAGGTACTCTTACCATCTAACATAATCATGTATGAATAACAAAGTATAATATGAAGCCCTCATAATTAGACTAGAGCTAACCATTTTAAATGTGATAACCGATATTAGTATCTAAATGTGATAACCGATATCAGTATCTATGTTGACTTGTAATTGTTTATATTGCACGTTGTCGGGCAGTAAATAACTCTAAAACCCAAGCTTAAGCAATATTTTCAACATACAATGAATCTATTGGAGTAGATTCCTAATGCGACACTATAGAAGATTTTCATAAGAGAGAATGCCTTTGTAGATGCTTTAGCTTGACTCGCAAAAAAAATTTCATGTTCGCAGGATGATTCTATTGAAGTAATAGTCCCGGGGTGTCAGGTCCTATCCCAAATTGAAATAGATATGTTACACAGATTCGGAAATGACTGACCAATGATAGATGTTACAGAAGCTATAGAAGACTGGAGGCAGCCATTAATAGAATATCTATTAGTAAGGTAGCTACCAGATGATAATTCAGTTGTGCATCATATCAAGGAAAGGGCTTTGTCCTATGTCTTGATACATATTTTCTTGTACTGAAGGTTATTTGATCAGATGTGTCTGACGTGTCTGATTGGGCTCAATAAATTGTTAAGGATGTGCATGCAAAACATTATAGCGCTCATCTGTCGGGTCCATAGATGAGAATGAAGATTAAGAGGCTAGGATACCACTGGTCCGTAATGATGACAGACTACATGAAGAATTCCAAAAGTTGTCACGAGTGCTAAGTGCATAAAGTGGTTCTACACCAACCTTCGAATCTGCTGCATCTGATCATCGTGTCATGGCCATTCTATTTGGGCTTAGATATTGTGTTCCCATCAAAATGCTTGTCTTCTAGAGCCCACCGATTCATCCTCCAAGCTACTGATTAATTTTAAAGTGGGCAGAGGAAGTGCCACTCAGAGAAGTGAAGGCACACCACATTATGTAGTTTTTCAAGAATCAAATTTTCTACCATTTTGGGGCACCACACAAAATCATTTCAGATAATGAGTTTACCTTCAAGAGTATAATGATCAACATTTTTGTCAGAAGACATGGGATAGGTTGGCGCTACTCAACAATTTACTACCCGAGAGCAAACAGTTTGGCCAAGGCTTTTAATAAAGCTTTCATTCAAATCCTAAAGAAAAGTTTAAATGGAAACAAAAGGAATTGGTATGAGCAATTTTTAGAAGCCTTTTGAGCCTACAGGATGACATTCAAAACGTCTATGCAGTCTACATTTTACACTCTTATGTACGGGTCTGAGGTCATACTTCCTTTAGAGGTTCAACATCCATTTCTCATAGTTCTCATCATTAAAATTATCACAACCAAAGAAAATGCCAAATTATGACTGAAAGAGTAGGAATTCTTGGAGAGAAAATAACTACCAACACAAAAAAATTTGGAGTTGTATCAAGCCAGAATGATCCAAGATCACGATAAATTTGTCTGCCCAAGACTTATTAAGGTCGGTGACTCTGTTCTTGTTCCTAGATGACCTATCCTTGCACATCTCAAGATAGGAGGTAAATTCAAACTGACTTGGGAAGGACCGTTCGTGGTCGAGAAAGCCTATTTTGGAGGCTCATACCAACTTGGCGATTACCAGGGAGAATGACCAATGCCTCCTATTAATGGATGATATTTGAAGAAGTATGATGTGATGTGATCTGATGTTTTGAAGAACAAGTTTTACAAATAGCGTAGTGTTTCTAGA
This sequence comes from Phalaenopsis equestris, assembly GCF_001263595.1. Classification (NCBI taxonomy): domain Eukaryota; kingdom Viridiplantae; phylum Streptophyta; class Magnoliopsida; order Asparagales; family Orchidaceae; genus Phalaenopsis; species Phalaenopsis equestris. The sequence continues at coordinate 375,859 of NW_018224894.1, read as the reverse complement.
AGCATAGATGCGGTAATATTATGCAACTGGGTTCAAACCCAAAATTAATAAAAAATTCAGAAAAGAAAAGATAATTTCAAAAGAATAAAATTTAGGCATATAAAAAATATAATGAAGAGAAATCTATTTTTTGCCTATTTTATCGCAAATAATAAATCTAACTTTTAAATAAAGAAAATTAATGAATAAGTAAGATCTTATTATTCTTGTTCTTCTAATTCAGCACCGTGATTTCTTCCTTGTTCTCACAGGAACATGTCAAATGGGAGGTTGATCCTTACCCTTAAAGATGGCATGAGTCTTGAACTGAACAAAGAGAAAATTAAAGAAGGTGATGTGATCGAGTTGGACTTGAAGGCTGGGCTGAAGTATGAAGAGAGCGTTGACTACCGTGGTTCAAGAAGAGCTTCATGACTGCAAGATAGTGGTGAAATTCAGGAACAATGGCAAGTAGATAGCCACAAAGAAGAGGAAATTTGGAAGAAATGGTGAAATAGATGCAAGTGCAACTAGAATGCCTAGAGTAGCAAAATCAAGTCCATGGTGATGACTAAAAGAGGTGAGCTCATCAACACCATGCATACAAATGTTAAAATTGGAATAAGAGCAACTCTCACCCCAACTCAAAGGTGAAATTATAATCATAGAATCCACAAGATGTTGACAAAGTTAGAAAATGTGCAGAACAGGGAAGGGGTCGCTATAGATGGTACAGCTGCTTCAGTGAGGATAGGTGTGACAGCCAAAGTGATGCACATTATTCCCAAGGAGAGGGAGCAGCTTGCCGATGTCGAGCCATACATCCCGCAGTTTGTCAGTAAACCCTGATAGTTGCAAATTTTTCTAAAGCGTGAATTAGAAAAAAATTAGAAAGTGTAGAAGCAGAATTTTGAGTATTTTCAGAGGATACAAGCAAATACGTCATTATATTAAAAGCCTTGGAGTTACATGCGAATGTAATCTCTTAGTACGAGAAATAACAGGCCTTGGAATGTGTATTCCACCTCAAGGACTTGGGTCGTGCGGGTTTTTTGAGGGGAAGACATATTTTGAGCCTAAGAATCGAAGGAGAGGCAATGGAAGAATCACAATATAATGTGGTTGCTGCTACAACTTTTTTCAAAGATAGTGAAAGAAACCCACCAGGAATACTTTGTCACAACGAAGTTGATCCGATGTCCGGACTTATAAAGAGGATGATCAAGTGAATGGTGGCCTGGTGGGCGTTGCTCACTGATTGTGTGCCCAATAGCTACATCATCAACATATATGAATAGGGTGACTATATCCCACCTCAAATAGATCACCATGACTTTGTGAGGCCCTTCTGCACTGTGTCATTAATTAACCAGTAAAATATAATGTTCTAGACAAACCTCCATACAGTTAGACCGGGAAAATTCTGAGGGCCGATTGAAATACATTTACTGGTAGGTTCAGTCCTAGTGTTGAAGTGAAATGGTATAGTTGTGGCCAAACACAGTGTTTTGAAAGTTTTTTATTAGAGAATCTTGATCACTGTCTGAAGAATGAGTGAAGAGAAATGTACATTCAAGTAAGTGCCAAATTCAAATCATGAGAGCCTGCAACCTCTTGAGCTGTAAGCTACATAGAAATAACACACCTCTAATGTACAACTATACAATGTTCTAGTTCTGTAGGTGGCTTAGAAGGTGATGTTATTACCTATGCAGGTTACTGGGCAGACATGGATAAAAAGATTGGTGAAAATTTTTAGAAATTACACAATGATTCAGATGATATCCACTTTAGGTTACAATGTTTGAGTATCATTTTTGAAAGGATGCCTTTAGAAATTATTTTAGTGTATTCCTATATATATGGAATCACATGATGTACATCTCTCAACAATTAAACATGAACGACTATGTTTCATTTTTATCTTCAATTTTTGTGCATTGACTTTGAGTGCCACTAAATTTTGCTTGGCTCACTTAAGAAATGTTCAACAAAGAATGATACAAATATAATGATAAATAAATAACAATAAAAGTAATTAAAAACATAAAAAATAATTAAAATTCTTTTAAAAAATAAAAATTTAAACATACATGTGAAAACAACAACAACAAAATGAAGAAAATCTAAAAACTTAATAGAAATTCCGACACCTCACCGCTCATGCACGAGTTTTTCACCATCTTCACAATTTCACATCATCCATGATTCATTTCTTCGTGAGCCTCCACATATTTTTACCGAATCTCTGGCATCTTCCCTCCCTACTTGAGTTGGAAAATAAGTCTTCTGACCTTCCTCCTCAAGTGAAATTATATTCTCGGGGTCAGTAGATAAATTTTGATTCCCTACTGGTACCTCTTAGGTTTGATGTGAGTCCTTGTTCTTTTCTTCCTAATGTAGTGGAATCAAAATTCTAGAGGCGAGTACCTAAGTTTTGATTTTCAATCTCTTGGTCGATAGCTAAATTTTGATTTCCTTTTGATACCTCTTAGGTTGGATGTAAGTCTCTGTGTTTTCCTTCTTAATGTAGTGAAATCAAAATTTTTGAGGTCGGTACCTAAATTCTGATTTTCTTTCTTGGGCCTAACTTCTAAGTCAATTATGTTACTTCTTAAGTTGGATTCGAGTCCTTGTGCTTTTCTTCCTAATGTAGTGAAAAGAAAATTCTCAAGGTTGGTACCAAAATTATGATTCTCAAAATCTAATTTCTCTTCTGCAACCTCTTAGTTTGGATATGAGTCCATGGGTTTTCCTTCTTTATTTATTTAAAATGAAATTCTTGAGGTCGGTACCTAAATTTCAATTCTCCATCTCGGGGTCAATGCCTAATATCAAATTCCTTTCCTTCTTGAGGTTGATACCTAAATTCAATTTCTCATTCCTTGAAGTTTGTACCTAAATTATGATTCACTAATCCAAAAATAGGAGTGTAAGTCCCTTAAATGGAGTAAGGCATCCTATTTTTATCTCTTCGAGATCTGGAGAGGCCATCTTAAATGAATCAAGGCATCTGATTCTCATAAAAATCCCAAGATACGTGTGAGACCCCCTTAAATGGGGTAAGGCATCTTATTCTCATCAATGCATTTTGAGATAAGTGTCAGAACCCCTTAAATGGAGTAAGGCATCCTATTCTCATCTCAACGTTGCTTTTCACCTTGTAGGTTGTACGTGAGTCCCTATGCTTACCTTCCAAACGTTTTACACATTTTCTCGATTGAACTTATGAGTTGAATATGAGTCCTTGTGCTTTCCATCTCAATCTGGTCTCTTCACTCATTCTTAACTTTTAAATTTTTTAAGAAATTGGAATTGAAATCAAAACTTAAACTTAAAATCAAATCTTCACCGCGACCATCATTTTCCCTGATGGTTGGCTCTGTAAATGTATAAAACACCTCTTTATAAGGGTTAACAAATTTAAAATCCACTTTTGAAATTGAAGATTTGAATGACAGCTGTTAATCCCCAATGAAAGTTATCGAATCTTTAGTTTCGATCAATGGTTCACCTGATTTTCCTCAGCGGAAACCTTCTTCACTCATTCTCTATTTTCTTCTGAGCGTGTTGGATTGAAATGTCTGTGTTGGTTTTGTTGATCTCTTTTTTCAAAGCCAATAGACAGGGTGTACTTAGTTAGCACACTATATCTATTGGTGGACCATATATCGACCTCATTTTTTTAGGTCTAATTTTAATCTTAGTACTTTGGATCTAGCCATAGGACTTTCCTTTTGACTATCTCTTCCTTCATCTCTTTGAAATTCTACATGGATGGCCATGAACCTCCAACATTTGGAAGGTTAAGACCAATATGTGAGGATTTAAAGTGAGTCCCCATAAGCAACCATGGGTGGCAAGGGTTTGGTCTCTCACACACTCAAGCACATTACAATTCCCCACTTGTCCTAAAACCTTAAAATTACACCATTTAACTATTTCCCTTTGCTCTTTTGGAAACTCATTTGGGTGGTCTACAAGCTCTTAGCCCTTTGGCTAGGGTAGCTAGGACAAAAATATGAAGGATCCAAAATGAGCTTGCCCTTGGTTTCATGACTCAAATAAGATAATGGATCCAAATTGGGCTTCCCCTTGGTTTCATGGCTTAAAAGTGGTAACCATCTTGATTGGCGAACCCAATGAACTTCAACTCCACCTAAACACCAATTTTTGGCCTTCTAGCCCCTAACTTCTCCAAAATTACCAAAATGCCCCTATAACCCTAAATTTCCAAAAGTGGCCCAAATACTCAAATTCTCTTCACAAATCATATCAAATCAATCAAACTGACTCAAATACCTCCATTTTCCCCAAAACTTCTAAAATACATCCCAAATTTGCCAAAATACTATTTCCACATACTTTCATCCCAAAGATTATTTAAAACTTCCCCACATTGCTCAACTGCCCTAAATTTGCCAAAATTGACTAAATTGACTAAGTTTGTCAAAAATCCCAATTTTACCCCTAACTTGCCAAATACCTCAAATCAATCCGAATATCCACCAAATTCTATCCAGTTTCACCCAATTTTAAACCCAAATTGTACATCAATTTATCCAATCCCATTCTAAACCAATTTGGAGCCCAATTGAACCAACCTCTAAACCCTAATTTTGATTTTGAGCCAAAATCCCCCAATTTGATCGTGCTAAATCTCATCAAATTGAACCATATAATTAACCCAATTCCCTCAATTTTGAATCCTAAACTCTTCATAACACTCCCCTAGGCCAATTTGAACCTTCAATTTTTCTAAACCCAAACTCAACACTAGCCTAAATCCAACCCAAATAAAATCCCCCAAAATTTACCCTAAGTTAAAATTCCATCTAATTGAGCTCTTCATCCAACTAAATTCCCTCAAATTCTACTCCTAAATTCTTCATGACATCCCCGCAGAGCAATTGGACCTTGCTGACTTCGCTTTTGGTTAAGGTCTAGTTTCCTCCTTAGTAGCTTAGGGTCTATCCATAGGACTTTCCTGTTGACTTTTCCTAGAGAACTTGAAAAGGAACCCTCAACATTAGAAATTCTAAACTCTTCTTTGCTTAACTTAAAGTTCCACCTATTGGTTCTAACCTCTAACACTTAGTAGGTGGGGTCAATATGAGGAAACTAAAGGAGAGTCCCCATAGGATGGTCAAGCCTTAGGACTAACCCTGGGTGGTCTGGTCTTGGTTAGGCTAGCTTGCACACACCCCAAACCTTAAGACCACTTGCACTTGATTTTGTCTCCTAACTCCTTTGGAAATCTCAGATGGGTGGACCTAAACCCTAAGCCCTTGGCTAAGAGGGTTAGGACCAATATATTGAACATCCAAAGTGAGTCCTCATATGGCTCTCATGAATTAGAAATGGCTTCACGACTTACCTATCCACTGTAACCGAAACTTTCATCAAAATTACCAAAATACCCCAATAACCCTAATTTTTGCAAAAATTCCCAAAAGTGCCCAAAATACTCAAATTTGTCTAAAAGTCATTTCGAACGATCCACCACTACCCAAATTGACCAAAATTACAAAATTCCCAAAATACCCCAAATTGCCAAAATTACCAAAATGCCCCTCATGACTAAAAAATTCCAAAAATTCCAAAATCATCTCAATGTCCCAAAAATCAATTTGAACCACTCCTATAGAACCAGTTTGGCCAAATTGACCCATTTTGACCAAAAGCGCCAAATTTTCCTAAAAGGCCCAACTTCCCTAAATTAGGCTGAATGTCAAACAAATTGACCCCAATCTTGCCTAATTTGAATTTGAAACCAAAATTTAACATCCCTAATACCAATTGAAACATTATGCAAACCCAATGGCAAGCTCAATTTCACCCAAACCTAAGTTTAACCCAAAATTCCTAAATTTAACCTATGTCCAAATTCCACCAAATTGGCTTTTCAATTCAATTCCAATTTACTTGAAATCCTTTCAAAACTCTTCATGACATATTTATCCACCGAATTAAACATTTAGTTGAACCAAATTTTAGCATAAATTTACCTTATTTTTAAAAGCCCAAGCCCACCATATCCAATTCCAAAAGCCCAAAATTTACCTAAAAGCCCACATGGCATGAAATTTCTTCCCATCATCCATTTGATTAAATCAATGTATACCCCTTGAAATCCATGACCAAGTCATTCCAAATCAAGAATCATGACTCTGCCACAAAAATACCCCATAAATCCAAAAATCCAATTTCATGCAAAGTGACCAAGCAAAGTACAAGCCATGAAGCCATCCCCAAGCCATAGGTGAGCCATATGAGCCTTTGCCACCTCACTAAGCTATTAATGGAAAAAGGAGGAGCCACTTTCAATCTCTCTTAAAAAAAGGTGTTAACCCTTTTAATGACATAGTCTAACCCATGCTTGGCCAAATCCTTTGGATAGGGACCTCTCCACACTACTTTAGCTAATCCATCTGACCTTGGTCAACCATGGGGAGTCACCTAAGCTCCTTCCAATAAATATAGACCCATGGATGACCCAACCTAGCCCAAAAATCTTTTCACTTAAATTAATTGCCTTCACCCATGCACAACCCCAATTGGCTTCACATTTGCCCACCGCTTACCATCTTCAGTGGAATGGTTACCTGACTCTGTCAGGTCGACAACCTTAGCTGTCGAAAAACCCAAACCCAAAAGCCCCACCTTAGCTAAAACTCAAAATTAAGCCCAGATGAGCTAGAAAAACCCAATTGGACACAAGCACCTTTCTTTCCTTCACCTAAGCAACCTCCCAGCCACCTCAGCCATCCATGGCAGCCAGCATGACCTCTCTTATTTCAACTCACCCTCCACCATGAAGGGAGGAGAGGTTAAAATATATTGGGGAGACTCTACCAAATTGTTCCCAAAGCTTTTTCAAGACCTCTTTTGTTCAACCCAATCATCTTCCAACCCTCTTCCTCACTGACCATAGCCAATTTCTCAGCCTAAGTTTGTGCCCAAAACAGGACACCCCTCAAAACTCCACCAAATCCAAATTAACTTCATCCACACCATCCCCTGAGTGAAAGAGGAAGATCCCCCACAAAAGCTTCATCACCATAACACCCTAGCATAGACTTTGATTAACACCCCAAATAGGCCTCGATCGATTTTATACATAGGCAATTCACCATGGCCTAAGGCTTCTTCTAGAGGCTCTCTGGACTTAAGTCAAGGTTCTGGAAGCACCCAATAGAGGCCAAATTTCTTGGGCAAAAATATTGAATTTTCTTCTCAAACTGAGCCTATTTTAATTCTTCAAGCTTATAGACTCAATTTAAGACTTAATTAACTGTATAGATGTGTTCTCCTAGTCTAGAAACGTCTATAGGAATAAACCCGAAAAGAATTGATTGAGTATCAAGGGAGAAGTTAAGGTTAGAAGGTGCGGGTTGAGGGAATTAGGGAAGATGACGGAGAGCCATCTGATCATGCATGTATCAAATAGACTGTTGAAATTGCATCGAACGAGCTTTTCATGCGTAAACAACAACCTGAGTCAGCACTAACTCAGATGGCTGCGCCAAACCACAAGAAGCCACATGGAGGCTTCGAAGAAGCTGAGGATTGCGTGGCGCCGCGTGATTTAAATATAAAAAAATGGATTTTTTATTTTTTTTTAATTCCAAAACTTCATAAATCCATATCTTTTCATAGAAAAATCATAAAAATAAAATAAAAATACCTTAATGGTTAGTGAACAAAGGAGAATAATAAGGAAATAGTTTCATGTTTGTTTGATGCATGTGTTTTTTTTTAAATCAATTGAATAGTGTATTCCTTATTTCGATTCTCCATTTGCATTGACATTTAACCATGACTTGATTTTTTGGGCCTTTGATCTCACTATCGTGAGGGATCTTCCCTGATTCTTTTAAGGTCAGGGGAGTTCTCTAGGCAGAGATCTCTATTTTTCAAGCATGTCGTGTCTATTTTGGTAAAATAATTATAATAATTAAAATATTAATCAAAAAATTAAAAAAATTATTTTGGTAGGTTTACTGTGGTCATAGGACCTAGGAAAAATATAAACTTGGTTTAACTATTAAAAATAACCCTAATTATCATTAAATCCTAATAATTAAATTAGATAAAAAATAAAAGCAAATGACACAAAAACTATTCTACACTGTAATTTAATATAAGAGAAACTCTCCACAAAAATTTCAAGCCAATTGAAATTAATTTTACTACTAAAATTTATTAATTAAGTGAAATTACATTTTTGACAATAAAATAATTATAATAATTAAAATACGATTCAAAAAAATCACCAAATTGGTTTTGGGAGCTCCTTATGACCAGAGAAACGTATGAAAAACAAATGTGTAATTAAAATAAATATTTCATTTTTAAGTCATTTTTAAATATTTAAAGGATTAAAAATTTAGTAAAAATTATGAAAACTGCAAGATTATAAAAACACACTAAAATGTTACAATTGGCTTCCTGATCATTTGGGACCAGCTAAAATAATTTTTCTAATTTTCTAAATAAAAATATTAAATTTTAAGGGTTTAAAATGAATTTTCTATAATTTTCCACTAAGATAATTCTAATAATTAAGATATAAACCACAAAAATTTGAATCTTAATTCTCTAAGTTTCCTACACTCAAAGAGATTTAAGACAAATATAAAAATTTAATTTTTCTCTTAAATAATATTTAATATTTAATTAATACTAAACAAAAATAAATAATTCTAATAAATAAATTAAACCTCTAAAAATCAAGAAAATTGTTCCAAGTGGTCCACTAACTTAGGTGAACCTCTAGTATTTTTCATAAGGATAGAGGTTTTCTTTTGCTTGAGTTATTGAATTCTCATTAAAAATATTTTTTTTGCATTAAAATAATTATAACATCAAATAAATTTAGAAAAATAACATTTTCTTCTCTAATGTTGTAATTAACCCATGAGTGGGGTAACATAAAAATTTTATAATCATTTGAGTTTAGTTTAATGAATTATAAGGTGTTAAGGCCGTAAGGGAAAAATAGTAATTTTAGGATTCAAGCCTTAATTAATATTTAGGCTTAAACCGAAAGGTAAATGGGTAATAAATGATCTTAATTGACATGTCTAGATGATTGAAATATGAAAAAGATAAATGTTAGTAACCAATCTCACTTTGGTCTCATTAAAGATAAATTTATAATTTCTTAAATTGATAAAATATGGAAGATAAATTAAATAAGAAGATATTGAGGTTGGGGGTTGGACTTTGGAAGATAATAACCCACTAATTTTAAACCACAATTAATGGTTTCTAAATGATTTATGATTCTTAATAAGGATTAACATTATAAATATTTAAAATTTTTAAAATATTACAAATCTACCTATTAAGTTTTAAGGGCTTAGTGATGAATCAGACTGAATCAAAATTTTGTCTAATTAGGTTTAGAAAATGACCTATAAATAATTTGAATCCTTTTTAAAACACTACAAGCCCATATTTAAAAATCAAACCGACTAAGTTTGTTAATTAAGCTAATTTTCCTCTAAGGGCCTTCACCCGTATAATATGTAAGTGAAACATCAAATGATAATTACTTCACTTAAAGGGATAATCAAAACATCAACATTCATTGAGCATAAGGGTTTGAATTGAGTGAACCACATAGCAACATAATAAGATCAAAATGAAGTCAAGCCTATTTGAGGGACTGTGAAATGTCTAGGGTCTTACCCATGACCTTTCATGCTCCTTTGAGAGTCTCGAAGGAGACTTGGACATAGTATGATTTGCTCACAGATGAACAGATTGGACCCACTAGGGTATGACATAGGATTTGGTTAACATACCTCAAACCTGTGCTCTCTGCTTTTCCTGCAAGCATGTTTTAGTTCCTCCAAAGTTATATATACGCAATTTCTAACCTTTCTGGTGGAGGAAAGAGAAGAATCGACAGGTATGCTTTTAATTTATTGAATTGTAATTTAGTTTTATTTATTCTTATGTTCTTCTTGTTTCCTACTTATAAACTTGCGTGTTAAACAACAAGGTCACCCTACATGTCAATACTAAAATTTTTAGGATAGCCACAATACTAAAACAAAAATAAAAAATCAAAATAAGATAAAATTCACTGCCACAAAAGTCAAAATATAAGACAACTCAAACATTTTTTCAGAAACAAAATAAAAAAAAACAAAAATTGCAACTAAATTAAAACGTCTCTATTGGATGACTAAGAATCCCTTGGAGAAAGTAACCTATGATTGCTAAAGAGTTGCCACGGTCTAAATGAAAGTATGGAACTCATTGAGTTAAGTTTAGTAAATTCATTTGGACGAAGTGAATCTGAAGAAAATTGTTGTGCTAGAATGAGGGAACCGTGGGATCCCAACTGGTGTCACTCTAATCAACTTTAAATTCCACCATAATAATTAAATTTAACTTGTCATTTAAACCTTTAAACCTATAGACCATAGGACTGCAACTTCACTAAGGAGCCTGGAGCTAGCTTTGTGGGAAGCCTTCCACAACTATGATATGCAACAGCCCGATGATCCACAACAACACATCTTTCCTTAAAAATTAAACAACAAGAAATAGAATTTCTAGGTTGTCCGCCTAGTGCGACATAAATCCTCGACTTTGCATTAGGCCTTTGTGTGGCTCTGTTATATAAATTAATCTCTAACTTGCATTAGGATTCTGAGGTTATTGTTCAGCACGACCTAAATCGTCATATCATCTAGGCTATTTGTCTAATCTTCTCGCATGAATGTAAGTCCTAATTATTTAAATTTGCAAGATAAAACACATAATTCTTCTCAAAATTGAAGCTGAACCATAGGATTTTTTGGGGAAGTCTCAGAGCTTCTATTTAAGATCTGTGACATATTCTAGTTCTTCTACCTCTGGATTCAAAAATAAATGTTCCAACTTTGAGCCATTCACATTTCACACCTCTTAGTCCGATCTTTTGAAAAGTTCTATCCTTTGAAATTTTTGATAACAATATCCCCTGATTTTTATCAAGAGTTTTCTTAGGTGACTTCGGTTATCTAAGATGTAATTAAATATAAAGGCTTGCACTTATCAAAAAATTTCAAGTACCCAGCTTGATATAAACCCTAATTAATTTTTCATATTAAATAGGGAAACTTGTGGGTCAACATAAGAATGGTTTTTCGTAGACTTAAACGGATGTCATAAATTCTTAGTTTATTTAATTGAGCCATTACCAGTAAGTAGTGTGTCAACCCTTCGGGATAGATGCATTGCTTGCGGTATTAGGCTTGTTTATTTAAAATACCGAGGATATGAGATAGATCCAGTTTTGAATTTTTAAATTTTAAAATACTACTTTTTCCCAAATTATATATGTAAATTAAATTAAAATGGGCGTTAGGATTTTTATTCCAGTAATCGACAATTTCCAACTTGGCGACCGACAGACCCTTCAACAAAATTTTAAACCAATTCCAAGCCAAGCCCAAATCTAATTTTTAGCGCAAAACCTAATTTTAAGCTTAAAATCTGAATTAACCCAAACTTTTGAAATTAATGAAGCTTAATTATCTCCTGCTCTAATTAACCTCCTAGGGTGCAAATTATATCAACTAAGAACCAAATTTTGAGCCATGAACCAATGGTCCCTTGATTCATGAAAATTCATCTCCTAAATTGGCTAATCCCAGTATCCCACACTATCATCCCTCAAGCCCCAATGTAATCATAATTAAAACTTCTCTGACCTTCCCTGCCCTTCCTAGCCACCTCCCCTGGTCTGGCCGGTGATACACTAAAATAACTTGTTGATGTAAGTACACATTTTATGCTTTTTTTTATATTGCACTTTAAAGAAGGGTATTTTTATATTTTTGTCATAGGTATATCAATTTTAGGCATTTGGAGAAAAAGTAGAAAAAGGAACAAAATTTAGAGCCAAAAGAGCAAATTTTAGGATTCTGGCACCTGAACACCAGATATGGCACTTGAAGCGCTATTTGATAGAGAAATATCACGTGAAGCACCAGAAATACCAGATTTGGAGCCTAAAACTCCAAAACCCAGAATAATGCAGACTTAAGAAAGTTGGCGCCTGAAGCGCTAGAACTAGTGTGTGAAGCGCCAGAGATGATTTTTTGCAGATTAAGGTTGTTCAGGATGAATTTTGCATGAATTTTGAAAAGGAAACTTGTTCTAAACACCCCATGGAGTGATTCAATGCATCTAAATTCAATGCCCCCATGGAGTGATTCAATGCATCTAAACACTTTGGAAGTTTCTTTTATGAAGGGATATATCTCTTGGATCAATAAACATGTCTTTTGAATTCAAAAGGATTATTTTTAGATAGAATTTTGCAGGGCATTTTAAATTATTTTGGAGGGAGGCAGCCTCTAATAAAAGAGAAGAAAGTCTAGGGCTTGAACAGAGTTCTGAAGACGGGAGACAAGAGGAGTTTGAAGAGAGAGAGTGACATGAGATAGAGAGAGAGAGAAAGTTAAGGGCTTGGAAATTTTCTTCAAGGATTGTAAGAGGAGAAGGAATGTGAGAGATTTCTTCTTCATTAAACTTCTAAGAGGGAATTGAGAGTGCTTGTAAAGAGGTAAAGTGCTTGAAGATAACTTCTAGTGATTTGCTTAGGAAAGATTATTAGATAAGTTGTGTTCTTTTATTTCTTTGTTTTGTAAATATGTTTTTATATATGAAATCGGTGTTTTGTCGCATCCTTCTCATGAATTCTGAGTAGTCTTCTTTATCCTTCTCCCTACTTTGAAATATGATTTTATGAAGAATTGATTATGTTTTATATGGTTTTAAATGTCAATAATTTGTGATAATTTGAACCTGGTCTTCATTTACTTTTTGATCTGGGAAATTAAAAATTTAAAATTTGTTGAGAAACACATGCTCTGAAAGGGAAATGATTTCTACAGCATAAGAAGAATTATATTTGATTCCATGGTAAAGGATGTCATCCATGGGGTTGAGTGCAAATAAATTGGGAAATATTCTTTGTTGGATGCAGAATTGAATATTTTAAAGGGACGGATTAAAATCCCAAATTTAGTCAAGTTGATTGGAAACTAATGTGAGATTGTTAACCCTCATGTGAGGGAGTAGTGGAAGCTCTGGAGTGGCAGTCAGTATCCTCTCAGCCTAACCATAAAATTAGGAACCAAACTCTAGATTTGTCAATGTTCTTTAAGCACTCAAAAGAGGGAAAAGAATAGAATTGCTTCTATTGAGCACTAAAAAATGATATATATTTTTTTTCAAATGATTTTAATTTCTTCACAATCTATGCACTCATTGCAAAGGAGAAGATTCTTTCTTAAATTTGAACTCTTTGTCACAAAAACTTTATTTAGTTTTTGTAAACTTTACTTTTGAAAGTTTAGTAATTATTTTAATTACCTTAGTCTTTTAACTACATTTTATTCATCATTCACTTATTTACTTTATATTAAAATTTAGTACTTCACCTTTGTAGTTTAAAATTATAGTTTACATTATAATCTTAATAATTTACTTATAAGAATTTTCAACTTCCCTATGGGATCGATATCTAGGACTCCATTAGAGCCCTTTATTACTTGAGCGATACATATACTTGCATTATTTTTAGGGGGATATGTCAGTTTAAAGATTTTTAAAAGATAAAAATATTTTCACTAATGTTTTTTTTTAAGGATTAACATGCATATTTACTATTGTGTCTATCATGTGTATTTTGTAATATTGAAAAATATTTGCAGAATTAACACACTAAATCTACCCTGCAACAAGTTTTTAGCGCCGTTGCTGGGGAAGTAACAGAAGTATTAGTAAGGTAATTTATAATTTAATTTATTTTTATTTTTAAACTAAAAGTAAGTGTTTGTAGTTTAGATAGAATATTTTCATATTTTAGTGTGTTTGCTTATTTTAATTACTTGTTGTGTTTGTTTATGTGTAGTGTAATGTCTGATGATTTAGTATCTTATGATTCTGAGTTAGAAAGAACTATTAGAAAAATTAAAAAACAACAGAAAGAGATAGATCATTTTAGCAAAATGGCTTACAATTTAAGTAATGTTGGAAATGAAAATGAACATCACTAGAGACCTTTAAGAGATTATGTTATCCTATTGCAAATGAAATTCATTTGAGTATACAGAACCTTTCTTAGTGATAAATTCATTTGAACTTAAACCTAATATTATCTAAATAGTACAAAACAATCATTTTGGAGGAACACCAACTGAAGATCCTAACTTACACCTCGCTAGTTTTCCAGAATTTTGTGCTACTTTTAGATATGATGGACTGTCAAATGATGTCATCAGACTTATAATTTTTTTCCTTTTTCATTAAGAGATAATGCTTTGATGTGGTTAAACTATTTGGCACCTGGATCTATCAGAACTTGGGGAGACTTATCACAAAAATTTTTATTTAAATATTTCTCACCTTTAAAAATTCCACCATCGAAAACTGTCAAGCTTAGAAATGATATTACACCTTTTTGTCAGTTTGAAGGGAAAATAATTTATGAAGCCTGAGATAGATTTAAAGATCTCCTTAGAAAGTGTCCACACCATGGATTGTCAGATTGGTTAATAATTTAAACTTTTTATAGTGGATTGGTTGGATCTCTTAAATCGGTAATTGGCGTTGCTACTAGTGGATCATAATGTCATTCGATTAAGCATATTCTTTAATTGAAGAGATGGCTACTAAAAATTTTCAATGGCCCTCTGAACTCTGAAAGTTCCTCTGAAAGTTTAAATCCAAAAAGAGTAGCTAGTAATCATGATTCTGATGCAATATCTATGTTAGTTTCTCAAATCATTGCTATAACACAGAAGATAGATCGATATGGAATGAATTATTCTCAGACATCAACCGTGCTTGAGGAAAACTCATTAAGACAAATGAAAGAATTTTAATCTTCTTATGAGACCTAAAATGCAATAAATACATGGTCTAATAATCCTTATACCAATTATTATAATCTTGGTTGGAAGAAGCATCCAAATTTTAGTTGGAGTAACAATAACTCTAATGTTTCAAATCCGCAATGGGGAAACAACTATGCGAACCCATTGTGAAACCCCAATAATCAAGGAAATCCAACCTATAAACCATATTACGCTCTAGGTTTTAATAATTTGCACAGTATGGAGAAAAATTTATCAATCAAAGAATTGATATTATAAATGGGAAGCCAATTACAAAGTCAAGGAGCTTCAATTAGAAACATGGAAAATTAATTGGGATGTATTGCTACTACAGTTAGCAATACATCTCCAAGAATGTTGCCTAGTAATGTTGAAGTAAATCCTAAATATAAAAACAAAGAGCAAATTAAAGCTATTTAATTGAGAAGTGGAAAAGAAGTGGAAAAGAATTGGAAACCAAATTGGAAACCAGAGTTCAAAAAGTAGTGGAAGTTGAAGTTGAAAAAAATGAGGTGAAAAATGAAACTATTGGTGAAGATTTTTATTTTGAGTCAGAATGTCCCGTTAAACTAATAAAAATCACTGTAGAAAGACCACAAAATCACTGTAGAAATCCCACCACCTCCATTTCCTCAATGATTGAAGCAGAAAAATAGAGAAAACAAATTTTCAAATTTTTTTAGAAATATTGAAGAAATTAATGATAAACATTCCATTTGTTGAAGGCTTGGAACAAATGCCAATCTATGTGAAGTACATGAAAAATATACTTAATAAGAAAAGGAAGTTTATAGATAATGAGACTGTTGCACTCAGTAAAGAGTGTAGTGCTATAATTCAAAAAAAAACTTCCAGAAATACTCAAAAATCATGGAAGTTTTACTATTCCTTGTGCTATTGGCGAAAGAGTTTTTGGAAATGCTTTATATGATTTAAGAGCCAGTACTAATCTTATGCCTTTATCAACTTTCAGAAGGTAGGGTTTAGGTGATATTTCACCTATAACTGTAACTCTTCAGTTAGTTGATTATTCGATTACCTAGCCTGAAGGAGATATAGAAGATGTTTTGGTAAAAGTTGATAAATTCATCTTTCTTATGATTTTTAATGTATTAGATATGGAGGAAGATAAAGAAATTCCTATCATTTTAGGAAGACCATTCCTTGACACTAAAAGAGCTTTGAGAATTATGCAAAAAGGAGAACTAAGTATGAGAATTAGTGATCAAGAAGTTACATTTAATATTGCAAAATCAATGAGATACCCTGCAAAAGAGCAAGGGATTGAATGCTTCAGAATGGATATCACGGAATAGTTAAACCATAAATATTTCAAGAAGGCATTCAAAAAGGAAATTGAAAAAAAAATATGTGGAATGTGAGCATGAGGATAAAATTTAAGATGAATCTATGGAAGTGAGTAATGATGATTTGGATTATGTTAAGGAAAAATTTGAAATTTTAGATCCTACTGAAAGTGATAAGAATCTGATTTCATCTATTGAGAAACCTCCTGGTCTAGAACTAAAACACTTCCTACACATCTAAAGTATGCATTCTTAAGAGATTTATCTACATTATTTGTTATAGTATCCTCAAAATTAATTGATACACAAGAATAAGAATTATTGGAAACTTTAAGAAGATATAAAAAAGCCTTTGGTTGGATATTAGTTGATAGTAAAGGAATCAGTCCTTCAATTTGCATGCATAGAATTTTATTGGAAGATCAACATAAATTAAGTGCTGATCCTCAAATGCAAATGAGATTGAATCCATGATGAAAGATGTTGTCAAGAAAGAGATTTTAAAATAGTTAGATGCTGGAATAATATATCCTATTTCAAACAGTGCTTGGGTGAGTCCAATTCACTGTGTTCCAAGGAAAGGAGGAGTTATTGTAGTGAAAAATGAGAATAATGAATTAATACCAAGAAGACAAGCCTCCAAGAAGGATTATTTTCCTTTACCTTTTTTGGACCACAATTGGATAGGCTGGTTGCGCACATATATTTTTGTTTTCTAGATGGATACATCGGTTATCATTAAATATCTATTGAGCCAAAGGATTATAAGGAAATAATATTTACTAGTCCTTATGAAACTATTTACTAGTCCTTATTATTTACTAGTCCTTATGAAACTTTTACTTTTCGGTGAATGCCCTTTGGATTATGTAATGCACCTGCAACATTTCAAAGATGTATGATCCTCATTTAAGAGATTTAATTGAAAAAGGGATTGAAGTCCTTATGGACAATTTTTCTATATTTGGAACTTCATTTGGAATATGTCTAAATCATTTATAGAAAGTTCTAGAACAATGCAAAAAGACTATTCTCGTATTAAACTGAGAAAAATGTCAATTTATGGTTGCAGGAGGAATTGTGCTTGGGCATAAAATTGAAGAAAATGGCATGGAAGTAGATCCTGCAAAAATTCAAGTTATATCAAACCTACCTCCACCAACTACTATAAGAAGAGTTAGGGCCTTTTTTGAACATGCTCGATTTTACTGATGATATATTAAAGATTTTTCAAAAATTACATAGGCTTTACGCCAAATGCTGGAAAAAAATACAAAATTTGACTTTAACCAAGATTGTCTAAATGCTTTTAAGACTTTAAAGGAAAAATTGATCACTGTTCCTATAATTGTTTCACCTAATTGGGAGAAACCTTTTGAATTAATGCATGATGTAAGTGATTATGCAATTGGAGATATTTTAGGGAAAATATATGATAAGATTGTTAAAGTCATATACTATGCTAGTAAGACTCTTAATGATGCTCAAATTAACTACATCACCACTGAAAGAGAGTTATTAGCTATTGTTTAAGCTTTTGATAAGTTTAGGTCAGATCTAATTGGAGCTAAATTTGTTGTGCTTACTGATCACTCGACTATTAAATATTTAATGCAAAAGTAGGATGCAAAACTAAGAATAATTAGATGGGTACTTATGATGCAAGAGTTTGATTTTGTAGTAGTCAATAGGAGAGGGACTGATAATCAAATTGTTGTTAAAGCTGGAAGAAACACTTGATTTAGAAAAATAAATTAATGAACATTTTCCTGATGAACAACTTTATGATGTAAAAGAATGGGAAATACCTTGGTACTCTGATATCATGACTTATATTGTTAGTGGTATTTTACCATATGGAAGGACAAAATAATAGGAAAAAAATTCATTCACGATGCAAAATCTTTTTTTTTTATGACCCATATTTGTATAAACAATGCAAAGATTTAGTGATGAGACAATGTATGACTTATAAAGAAATTCAGGAAATTATTCAAAAATGTCATGATTCTGAATTTTGAGGTCATTTTGGGAATGAAAGAACTATTCATAAAATTTTGCATTCGAGATTTTATTGGCCTACTATATTTAGATATGTATAAAAACATGTGATCAGTATAAGAGAGTAGGTAATATTTCAAAAAGAGATGAAATGCCTCTAAATTTTATTTGGAAATTAAAATTTTTGAAGCATGGGGATTGGATTTTATGGGACCATTTATACCTTCATTTGGAAATGTGAATATATATATATTGCAATGGATTATGTTTCAAAATCAATTGAAACAATTGCTTTACCTCGATGTGATGCTCAAAATGTTTCAAAATTTATAATTAAAAATATTTTTACAAGATATGGATTGACGAGAGTAATCATTATCAAAGGATGATCTCATTTTAGGAATGCAAAAATTGTATGATTGATGCAAAAATATAATATAATGCATAAAAGTTCAATTGCTTATCATCCCTAGAATAGTGGTTCGGCGGAAGTATCTAAGCGTGAAATTAAAACAATTTCAAAATAAAGAGTGAATCTTATCAAAATGGATTGGTCTATTAGATTAGATACTGCATTATGGGAATACAGAACAACTTATAAGTCAACTATAGGAATGTCCCCATATAAATTAATTTTTTGGAAGACTTGTCACTCACTAGTAGAATTGGACCATAAAGCTTATTGCACTATTAAGGAATTCAAATTCAATTTGAAAGATGCTGGTGAGAAAAGATTATTACAATTGAATGAGCTTGAAGAAATTAGGAATGAATCTTACGATAATGCTAGGATTTATAAAGATAGAATAAAAGAATGGCATGATCAAAAGATAATAAAAAAATAATTTGAGCATGGAGAGTTTAAGTTTAGAAGTGTTAAATTTTAAAAATTGAGAGAAGTATCAGGCTCAGAGGACAAGTTTTCTAATGTTTAAGGTGATGATGTCAAATAATATGTTTCTTAAGGTTATGGTTATTTAAATATTATGGGGAATGTTAAAGTTGATTAGAGCTTACAGACTCCAAACTATGACTTATTGTGTCCCGAAAGACATTAATGGAAGATTTTAGAACAAGATATAACAAGTCAAATTTATCCTTACAAATATTCAAGAGCTTATAAAGTGTTCATTTTGAGCTTATCATATTATTCTATTAATCATCCTAGTTCAAATTAAAATTACCTCGTTACTCGGTGAAATTTGGCATTTTAATCATCCCGAAGAGAAGATACTCAATTGGTCAGTTGATATTTTACTTAAAATTTATATAGGTGAGTGCCCCTATGGCAAGTTCCAGTCATTAAGGATTTTTGTACCCATCACTAAAGCTAGGCTTGTTGTTATAATCATCAACTATGTTATCTTTTAAATCCCATCAAATGAAATAAATATCAAGCCTAGATCACTACCAAACCCTTTAAACTAATGGGAGAAGGATTAGCAAACATTTAGAATTTTAATTTAAGTGATATGGATTCTGATTAAAAGGATTTAGATCATCATTAATTGTGAACTTGATCATAAGTGAAACATCATCTCCTTAGTCTAAGCCCATCACTTGAGAATCATTTGACCTTGATCAACTTCAAAGTTCTAATAATTTAACAAGTTGTAATTTTATTCTTATCATGGGAAGGTGGTAGGTTGGTTATGTTTCTTAAGGTTATTCTTATCATTTGACCTTTTTCACCCATTATGTTTCAATCATTCAAATATATTCATTAAGATCAAAATTGCCCATTTTTCCTTTAGTTAACCCTAAATTTTGATTAAGGAACTAAAGTCCTAAAATGACCACTTTAGCCTTGGGGCTCTTCACCTCATAACTCATGAAGCACCATTCAAATGACTTAAGAGATTTTAGAATGCCCTATCCATAAGGTAATTATAACATGAGAGGAGAAAAATGTGGTTTTTCAAATTTATATTTAAATTAAATAATTCTTTTAACTTATAAAATAAGATTTTCAAAATTAATTTATTTAAGAAATCAAAATTATAAAATTAAATTTTCAAAATTAATTTATTTAAGAAATCAAAATAAATTTTTTGGTTTATGAGAAAAGTATTAGAGGTTCCCTAAGGTCAGAGAAAATGTAAAATGCTATGATTTTTTGAATTAAATTTTAATCATTATTTTATAATTATTTAATGACTTTTATCATTTAATTTGAATGGAACATATGTTTTATTTACAAAAATTACTTTTTATATTCTTATTAAACATCTTTTAGTCCATAGAACTCAAAGAAATAAATTTTATATTTTGATGATTTTTAATTTATTTATTATAACTATTTTAATGAGAAAATCGGAAAATACATTTTAAGCCTTCAGAAATTTATTTTTAACATTCAGAAATTGAGAAAAACATATTAATGAGCCTTAAGTGATCAGAGAGTCATTAGGAAAATTTTGAAATATTTTTGTATTTTTGAAAATTTTCACTATTTTTAATTATTTTTAATTCATAATATAGGCCAAAAATTAAATAATTTATCAAAAATGACTTTTATTTTTCCTATGTGCTCTTGATCACAAGGAACTCGGTAAATAACTTTTCATAAATTTCCTAATTTTATATAATTTATTATAATTATTTTTGTACAAAAATACAATGTTTCTTGAAAAATTAACTTTAGTACTTAAACTTCATCAAATAATTTTCAAATTTTTACAATGGGTTAATATGATTTTTATGTACAATGTGGAATTGATTTTTTTGGATTTTGATTTATATTTAGTTTAGATAAATTAATATAAGATAAATACATTAAATCAATTTTAGAAATTTACAGAATTATTCAAACCCCATAATATTTCTTCATAGACTTCTCTAACCACAAAAAACTTAAAAAAATTTATTTAATATTTTTCCAAGTGATATTATAATTTATATAATTAAAATAAGTAAAAATATTCACCTTAGCTTGAAAATTAGAGTTAGAAGCACCGAGATACTCTCTGACCTTAGAAAAATCGAAAAACATAGCCCCTGTCATAAGGAATGAACCCTAAAAATTTCAAGCCAACTTGAGCAATGCTTGATCATAATGAATTAAAATACCACATAGGGTATTTAAATCATTAAAAATCAAATAATTATCAAATTATTTTTATTTTTGGTCCATATTATTCTCCTATGTTCACTGAGCAAGAAGGTGTTTTTAATTTAAATCTATAATTTTTCTATGAAAAGATATGGATTTTTGAAGTTCTGGTCATTTAAATAAATTAGAAAATCCTAATTTTCCTATTTATCCTCCTTGACGCCACCTCATCCTACGGCGCGTCGAGCTTTACACGAGGCGCTCTGCCATTCAATTCCGACAGTCACCTCAGTGCCACATGTTCCGTCGTTAACGTATCATCTCCTCGTTTGGCTCAATCGTGACAGTCCCCAAGTGTCCAAACCTAAGAACTACTCAAGAGACGTCTATCCTTATGGCTAATCAAGCATGAAATCAAGCCAATATACATGAAGAATCCCAAGCCATTAAACAGAGAGAATCATAACAAGCTTGGTTTAGGGTTGAGGCTCAATACCTTTGTGTGAGAGGGGAGGCCTTAATCAGATGGTTGTGGCAGCTTCTATTGGGTCCAAAGAACCTCCAGGTGAAGTCCTAGGATTTGGTAAATTTTTTAGCTATGAGTTTGATCAAGCTCGATTTCAACTGTTGATCAAATTTTATGCTAAGGGCTCTCTCTAATGGGGCTTTTATGGGGAATCAACACCTCTCACTCTGGTGATGGTGTGGGCACTGTTAATTAAATTTTGGTGGACTATGGAGGTGTGGGGAATTCTATCCTAGTTTTGGGGCAATTTTCAGTGAAGAAATTGGCTCTGTGGGGTGGCTATGAGTGGCAGAGAGCGAGGGATTGAACTTGAGAAAGAAGGTTTGGAGAGGCTCTGGTGAGGTTTTGGCAGAGTTTCTCCAAGGTTTCAAGCTCTCTCTTCTTTGGCCGTAGAGAGGTCAATTTAAAGCCATGGGGTCCTGGTGGAGCTTAAGGAGTTTTGATGGGTCCTAAAGCTTGATGAGGTGGAGGGAAGAAAGGCACAAGTATCCAATTGGAGTGAGCCAAGTTAGGGAGGTTTAATTTTGGGTTTTATCCATTTGGGGCACATTTGGGCTATTTTTTTCCGATGACTGAGGTGGTGGCCAACTAGGGATAAGCTATTTCTTGGCTCAGGGAGGTTAGGGGTTGGTTATTGATGGTTAACTCTAAATGGCAAGGCATGATGGCAAAAATATTTTGAGTTAGGCCATAAATGCAGTGAAATCCGTTAAATTAGGGGACCATTGGTCCATAACTCCTATAGTGTGGGCTAGGTGAGTCTAGCCTAGACACTAGAGTCCAGATGTTGGCTGTAGAAGCTTTGGCTTGATCAATTTGGCATGGCTTGGTCAATTTTGGTGCTTGGATTTGATTTTGGTCAAATTAGCTCGAAGTTAGGTTTGGGTTGGGCTAGCCATGACATTAAACTCAATTATATAAGAAATTTGGTGTAGATGATTATCATAAAGAGTTTAGAAAATATTTGGAGTGATTTTGAATTCATTTGATGGGTCAATTTTGAAGGATTTTGAGCATTTGATCATTTTGGGGATGTTGGGTTGGACTTGGGTTTAGGTTAGGCTAGAATAGGTCCAATTCTAAATTGAGATTTCAAAATGGTCTAGATGGATGTTATGAAGAGTTCTAAAAATTAATTGGGTGTCAATTTTGGGATTTGGTCATTCAATTTGGTGATATTTTGAGACATTGCTAAATTGGGGTAAAATTGGGGTTTTTGCTCTAAGTTGGTTTTGAGTAAAATTGGGGCTCAGCCAAGGTCAACTGAAGGTTCAATTTGGTATGTTGAAGTGTTTTTAAGAGTTTATGATGAAAAATTGAGTCAATTGCATAGATTTGGGGTTTAATTAGGTGAGATTTTGATTTTATGTAAAATTGGGACTTTTTTGACTTGGGCTAAAATTGGTTTTTAATGTGGATCAATTGGGCTTGGATTTGGTTTAAATTGAGTTGGTCATGTTGAATTTGAGTTTATAATTGAAATTGGAGAAAATTGGGGGACATTTGGGCTGAATTGGGGTAATTGAACTTTTAAAGGAAATTTGTGGCTTATGGTCAAAATGGGTCAAAATGGGCAAATTGAGTTCATCTGAAGGGTCCAAATTAGTTTTGGGGACATTTGAAATGATTTTGAAAATTTGGAGAAATTTTGGGCCACCAAGGTTATTTTGTTAATTTTGGCAATTTGAGGGGTATTTTAGTAATTTTGGTAATTTTGGGAGGTTTTGGGCATTTTTGGAAATTGGATAGAATTGAGGGGCAAAAGACTAAGTTTGGTATTTCAGTGAAAGTGAGGTGCCAGCCACCCTATTTGAGCTACGGACCAATGGAATCCTCTACTTTGGGTCCTTCATGTACTGATCTTAGCTCAACTCTAGCCTAAGGATTGTGGGTCTAGGGAACCATCTACGTGAGTCTCTCAAAAGAGGTCAAAGCTAAGTAGGCCTAGGCTTAAGGTAGTGAGTGGAAGTGTAATGTGCAAGTGTGTGAGTGAGAGAAACCAAGAGCACACCACTAGAAGGTTGACCGTAAGGCCATGCAGACCTATGGGAACTCTCCTTGAGCTCCCCTATTGTAGCCCCACCTAGTAAGTGCTAGAGGTTAAAATCGGTATATAGAACTTCAAGTTGAGCAAAGAAGAGTTTATAATTTCTAATGGTGAGGGTTCTTTTCTAGTGCTCTAGGAATAGTCAACAAGAAAGTCCTATGGCTAGACCATAGGTTACTAAAGAGGAAAAACTAGACCTCAACCAAAAGTGAGGGCAACAAATGGACCTCCAATAGGTGTGGTGTGCTAGGAAAGTACACTGTGCGTATTGACGTTTATCGATGACGCAGCGCAAGAATTTGTTAAGCTTAATAATAATGATGTTATGTAACCTAAACTATAATATAATTTTGACAAAAATAATTTATCTTTAAAAACCTCTTTAAAATCCCAATTCCCATTTACATACTACACAAGTATATGTATCGCTCAAGTAATATAGGGCTCTTTTGGAGTCCCAGACATTAATCCCAAAGGGAAGCTGGAAATATATATAAGCTAGTTATTTATATTATATTATAATATAAAAAAATAAGTGCTAAGTCTGAAATTAAACTACTTAAGTGAAATGCTACTAACTATGAAGATGTATGACTATAGCAAGTAAATTAAACTAAATACTAAACTTTCAAAAGTAAATTGCTGAAATAAAATAAAGGTTATAAAATAAAATAAAGGTTTTTGTTGACAAAAATTTCAAGTATGAGAAAACATCCTTCCCCTTTATAATGAAAATATGGCTTTTGAAGAAAATGAAATCATTTCTAAAATATATTTAAAACTTGTTTTGTGCCAAATAGGATCAATATTATTCTCTACCCTCTTTCGAACACTATAAAGAGCATTAACTAATCCAGAGTTTAGTCCATAATTCCGTGGTCAGGCTAGGAGGATATTGGCTGTTACTCCAGAGCTCCCACTACTCCCTCCCCTGAGGGCTAATATGCTCGCATTAGTTTCCAATAAACTGAACTAAATTAGGGATTCTAATATGTTCCCTTAAAATCTTCCAATTCTACATCCATCAAAGTATATTTTCCTATTTATTTTCACCAAATCCCATGATTGAAATACTCTGCCATGAAATCAAATGAGATTCTCCCATTGTTGTAGAAATCATATCCTCATTTCAAAACATATAATTCTTAACACATTTTAACAATTCAATTGGTTTAA
This sequence comes from Phalaenopsis equestris, assembly GCF_001263595.1. NCBI lineage: Eukaryota > Viridiplantae > Streptophyta > Magnoliopsida > Asparagales > Orchidaceae > Phalaenopsis > Phalaenopsis equestris. Next base: position 350,862 of record NW_018224894.1, on the reverse strand, counting down.
CATTTTAACAATTCAATTGGCCATATTGAAAAGTAAATGAAGATCGGAGTTCAAATCATCACAAATTATTGACATTTAAAACCATAAAAAATAAAATCAATCCTTGACAAAAATATTTGTTCAATGTAGGTTGAAGGATAAAGAAGACTACTCAGAATTCATGAGAAGGATACAATGAAACACAGATTTCATATATGAAAACATGTGTACAAACAAAAGAAATAAAAAAATATAACTTATCTTACAATCCTTCCCTAGTAAATCCCTAGAAGTTCTCTCCAAGCTTTTCTCTCTTTACAGTCTCTCCCAATTCTCTCTTAGAAGTGTAATGAAGAAGAAATCTCTCACTTTCTCTCTCCTCTTACAATCCTAGAAGAAAATCTCCTCCTTTCACTATCTAACTCACACCTCTCTTTCTCTTTCTAACTTTTCGCCCCCCCTTCTAGTCTCTCTAGAGGTTCTCTTTTTGTTGGCTGGTTCTCTCTTCTCAAAATAATCTAAATTCTCTCAAAAATTCAAGTCATAACTTTGACTTTAAAAAGATGTGCCTCCTTGATCCAAGAGTCAAATTCCTTCAAATTGGAACCTTCCAAAGTGTCCACATGCATTGAATCTTTCAATGGGGTGCTTAGAACAAGTGTCCCTTTAAAATTCATGCAAAATTCATCTTGAACCACCTTATTTTGAAAAATTCAAGTCTAGCACATCAGAGCCACTTTGGCACATCATGCGCCAATGCTCTGGATTTTGGCGCATCATGCGCCAAACCCTAAAATTGCCCGTTTTTGCTCCAAATTTCAATGTTTTTGCCATTTTTGCTCTAAATGCCTAAAAATGAAATATGTGGAACAAAAATACCCTTCATTAAAGTGCAAAATCACCAAAATAGACTTAAAAAAGGTACTTAAAATTGTATATTATTTTTATGGATCAAAATCGCCCAAACTTAAATGTTGCTTGTTCTCAAGTGATACTTTTACTACATAAAAGCTTATGTCCTTTGGATAGAGATTAACTTATCACTTATATACTTTAGTTCAATAAACAGAATAAAAAAATTTAAGAAAACATTTAATAACTTAGTTTCAAACTCCAAGTCAAGGAATATCTAGTAATCAAATTTAAGATTTCTGAATGTCTATTCTTTTTAAGAAGAATTGCAATTTATCATGCTAAGGACATTTAGAAGATCATATGAAAAAGAACTTCATAAAAAACTTTACTAGAAATGCTACTAATACTTCAATACAAGTTTAGAAAGTATAATAAAGCTCCTTTTTTAAGTTGATTCAAGTGAAGCCAATTTTTTATTAGGCATCTCCTCAAGCTTCTCCTCACCCTTTTTTTTCTTTTCTTTTCTTTTTCTACTTTTTTTTCCCTTTTAGGATCTTTTTAATCCTTTCTTTTTCTGTTTTTTTTTTCTTGTGAGGATTACTATATCTAGATAGCCTTTAATAATTTTGAACTTCACCATCCTCTTCTTAAAGTCAAAACTCTACACCCCTTCTTACTTAATAAAGTTATAATAGTATATGATTTTTCATAAAGTCTCATTCCTCTCTTCTTACATGAAACTCTAAAATTCTTAACACTTTAAAAATATTATTTTCCCTTGCTTAAAATATAAAAACATAATCTTATCCTATCATACCAAATATCTTTAACTTTAGAATTGACCTTCGTTATTAAAAAACTTTACCTAAATTTTCTATAATATCTATAAATAAAAGTATAGTCATTTAAAGTTAAATCTTAATATCGCAGCTCATGTTGAATAACTTTTGAAAATATAATTACTTAAGGACAAATAAAATTTAGTTTTCTCCAATTCAGAAAAAAAATTTCTTTTCCCCCAAACTTAAATTTTTAAATGATTTTAAAAAAATTTTAGTACAAAATTTTAGTTGGTGAAAGAAAGCAGTAAATGCATGAAAAAAAAACTAACCTGTAGAGGATTTCTGAACATGAAATTGGTTCTGGTATACTGCAGGTACTAACTGTAAAACTACATGCAGGCTTTAAAGCATTAAATAAAATATAATATATTGATGGCAATTAAACACTTAAATACAAAAACTGAAAAAAAAAACTAAAAATACTAAAAATGCAGAAAAAATGAAAGACTACAATTATTATTACAAGCTGTAAGTTCACAACACAACATAAAAAGTTTTTTTACTACAACAAGTTTTCCAAATAAAAGTACATCCTAATACAAAGATAAACACATGAAAAATAACTAAGCAAGGCTCAAAAAAGTTTGGCAGAGATGAAATAATGAAACCAATTTTTAATTAGGCATCTCCTCAAGCTTCTCCTCACATCTCTCCTTTGGGAAGTTAACTATCTTATTATTATTTATTTTCCATTCTCCTCTTCCATCAGTCAAGAAGGCAATAACTTCTTCCAGTGATGAATCTTCCTTCTTCCAGTGATGAATCAGTAATAGAAAAAGTGGCATATTCATCATGAAAGACATTTTTAAGTCCATAAAATGCATTGATCCTTTCAGAGGTAAATTCCACTTGCGTACCTCTCACCAAAATGTGATCTACCGAAGTGAATCTCAAGTTTTCAGAAAACTCTCTGACCATTGGGATGATCACCACAGCAGTGAAGTAGCAGAATCGCTCCCAATTTCTGGCGTGAATCAACCTCTCCACCTCGCCTCCCGGGTTTCCAAATGCCCCTTCCTGGATCATTCTTTTATTCTAAGATAAGGCATTGTAACTGTGTTGGGCTTTGAAACTAACAAATCGTTGAAAATCAAAGTCATCGAACGATCTTCCTCGCTTAACTCGGGGAGCCATTGGAAATTCTACAAAAAAGAATAAATTTCAAACAAATTACTAAAGTAAAAAATCTAACTCCCTAAGCAAGATTATTTGGTAAGAAACTTTTCACCATGAGTTTTTTTCAAGCACTTTCATAAAAAAATCTCATTTTTTGGATCTCCCAAAATCCATGGTGAAAATAAAAAATTTCTAAGTTAAAGTGGTGCTCTTACCAAGAGAAAATAAAATCTATGATTTTTGTCCTCCAAATCCTTCTCTTTAGCCCGCAATGTGATGCCCTAGACCAAGGTTTCGAGGTAGAAGATGACTCAAATAGCAAAAATGGAGGTTATCCATGCAATTTCACGGTTTTCTAGGCAATATAGAATGTTAGGACTTTTGGCGCATGATGCGCCAAATCTGGCGCATCTTGCGCCAAGGCTCTGTAAGTTGGCGCATCATGCACTAGAGCATATTTTTGCTTGATTTCGGTTTCTACGGAAATATGCTTCAAACTGTTTTACATCAACCTCTATTTGACTTAAAATAACTTTTTTAAGCATAATTAAACATCAAATTAAAACCAATTTTCTCAAACAGCACAAAACTCATATTTATATACAAAATATGAGTTATTACAAACTAACATTCTAGAGTAGGAAGCGATGGCAATTGAAAAGTGGTGAATCCTCCCTTGTTTTCTTCCTTAAAATGTGACTTAGAGTTGGTTTTTAGGAGTTATTTGAAGGTGTACCCGCAAAAATTGCCAAGAATTATCATTTGACACGTTTTTAATCATTTTCGTCTCTGTAGTGCATCATGCGCCGATCTGGCGCATCATGAGCCAACTCTCTAGAAATCAGTGCATCATGTGTCAGTTCCAAAATTTGGTCGTTTCAATTTTTATCAAATAAATTCTCAGTCTTTTCACAACATTAGGCAAATAAAGATGCTTCTAAACATTTTTCTTAAATACACGGATTATATAAAGAGATAAAACATAAACATATATATAATATTTTAAAAAAAAAATTGAAAATCAAAGTAAACAACGATACATATGGCTTGCCTCACACAAAGCGCTTGGTTTAATGTCGTCAGCCCGACATTCCCAGACTTTTTCTGGGTGATCCAACATGATAGTTTCTTTAAATATTGCTAAAACATGGTTTCAACCTATGCCTATTTACTTTAAGTGTCTTTCTAGTCTTAGAATCTTCAATATTAACAGCTCCATAAGGATAGACATTTACAACTCTGAATTGTCATTTCCACATGAACTTCAGTTTTCCAGAAAATAATTTCAATCATGTATTATACAATAAAACTTCTTGTCCAGGTTCAAATTCCTTTTTTATTATCTTCCTATCATGCCATTCTTTCATTTTTTTCATTATAAATCATCTCATTATTGTAAGATTCATTCCTAATTTCCTCAAGCTCATTTAATTGCAAAAAACTTTTCTCACCAGCTTCTTTCATATTGAAATTAAATTCTTTTATTGCCCAATAAGCTTTATGTTCTAACTTAACTGGTAAGTGACAAGTTTTCCCAAAAATTAATCTATATGGGACAATCCTATAGGTGTCTTATAAGTTGTTTTATATCCATATAATGCAGTATCTAATCTAATAGACCAATCCATTTTGCTAGGATTAATACTCTTCTCCAAAATTCTCTTAATTTCATAATTAGATACTTTAGTTAAACCACTAGTCTGAGGATGATAAGCAGTTGCAATTTTATGTATTATATTATATTTTTCTACCAGTCTTGCAACTGTTGCATTTTTGAAATGAGATCCTCCATCAGAAATGATTACTCTCGGCATTTCATATCTTGTAAAAATATTCTTAATTAAAAAATTTGAAACACTTTGAGCATCACATCTGGAAAAAGAAACTGCTTCTATCCATTTTGAAACATAATCTATCGCAATCAATAAATATACATTTCAAAATTATATATATATATATATATATTAACATCTCTAAATAGAGTATGCCAATAAAATCCAGATTGTCAAATTTTATAAGCAGTTTTATCATTCCCAAAATGCCCTCCAAATTCAGAATCATGTCATTTTTGAATATTCTCTTGAATTTCTTTATAAGGCACACATCATCTTTTAATTAAGACTTTACAATGTTTATATAAATGAGGATCATCCCAAAAATAAGATTTTGTATCATAAATAAATTTCTTTTCTTGTTTTCTTGTCTATCCATATGGTAAAATACCACTAGCAATATAATTTACAATATCAACATACCAAGGGGTTTCTCATCCTTTTTTAGCCAACATACCAAGGGGTTCCCAGTTGTTTATCAGGAAAATTTGTTTATCAGGAAAATTATCTTTAATCTCTCTTTCAGAATCAATCATTTCTTTATGATCTAACCTCAATAGATGATCAGCTATTTGATTATCAGTCTATTTCCTATCAACTATAATAAAATCAAATTCTTGCATTAGAAGTATGCATCTAATTAGTCTTAGCTTAGCATCCTTCTTTTATATTAATTATTTAATAGCAGAATGGTTAGTATGCACAATACATTTAGTTCCAATCGAATATGATCTAAACATATCAAATGCTTACACAATGGCTAATAATTCTCTTTCAGTGGTGGTGTAGTTAATTTGAGCATCATTAAGAGTCTTACTAGCATAATATATGACAATATATGCTAGCATAATATATGACCTTGAAAATCTTATCATATTTTTGCCCTAAAACAGCTCCAATTGCATAATCACTAGCGTCATACATTAGTTCAAAAGGTTTCTCCCAGTCCGGTGAAACAATAATATGAGCAGTGATCAATTTTTCCTTTAAATTTTCAAAGGTTTTAAGGCAATCTTGGTTAAAGTCAAACTTTATATTCAAACTTGTTAAAGTCAAACTTTATATCTTTTTCTAGAAGTTGGCACAAAGGCTTAGTAATTTTTGAAAAATCTTTGATATATCGCTTGTAGAATCCAGCATGTCCTGATAAGCTCCTAATTCATCTTGCATTAGTTGGTGGAGGTAGATTCAATATAACCTAAATTTTTGCACGATCTACTTCAATGCCATTTTTTGAAATTTATGTCCAAGAACAATTCTCCCTGCAACCATAAATTGACATTTCTCCCAGTTGAAAACAAGATTAGTCCTTTCATAATGTACCAGAACTTTTTCTAATTGATTTAGACATATTTCAAAGGAAGTTTCGAATATAGAAAAATTGTCCATAAAGACTTTAATCCCTTTTTTAATCAAATCTCTGAAAATTGACATCATACGTCTTTGAAATGTTGCAAGTCATTACATAATCCAAACGACATTCATCAAAAAAGCAAAAGATCCATAATGACTGGTAAATTTTATTTTCTCTTGATCCTCAGTAGCAATAGGTATTTTTTGATAACCGGTATATCCATTTAGAAAACAAAAATATTTGTGCCTAGCTAATCTATCCAACATCTGATCCAAAAAGGGTAAAGGAAAATGATCCTTCCGGGTGGCAGAGTTTAATTTTCTATAATCTATGCAGATTCACCATCTAGTGACTTATCTTGTTGATACTAATTCATTATGCTCATCTGTCACTACAGTCAACCCTCCTTTCTTTAGAACCTAGTGAATTGGACTCACCCAGGAACTGTCTAAAATAGGATATATTATTCCCGCATCTAACTATTTTATAATTTCTATCTTAACCACACCTTTCATCACAGGATTCAATCTCCTTTGGGGATCAGTTCTTGGTTTATGTTGATCTTCCAACAAAATTCTATGCATACAGATTGAAGGAGTGATTCCTTTAATATCAGCTAATGTCCATCCAAAGGCTTTCTTGTATTTTTTTAAAGTTTCTAACAATTGTTGTTCTTGAGCATCATTTAATTCTAAGGATAATACGATAGGTAGTGTAGATAAATCTCCTATAAATGCATACTTTAAATGTGTAGGAAGTGTTTTCAATTCTAGTTCAGGGGGTTTTTCGATAGATGAAATCAAATTATTGTCATTTTCAGCACGATTTAACATTTCAAAATTTTCCTGAACATAATCCAGTTCTTCCATACTCACTTCCAAATATATTTCATATATTCCTTTTTAAATTCACTTTCATATGTCTTTTTGAATTATTCATGGATTAAATACTCATTAATATCTATTATGAAGCATTCAATCTCTTATTCTTTTGTTGGGTGTCTCATTGATTTTGCAATATTAAATGTAACCTCTTGATCACGAACTCTCATAATTAGTTCTCCCTTTTGCACATCTATCAAAGCACTCCTAATGGCTAGGAATGATTTTCCTAATATAATAGGAATTTATTTATCTTCCTCCATAACTAATATAATAAAGTCCACAGGAAAGATAAATTTATCAAATTTTACTAAAACATCTTCTGTAACTCCTTAGGATAGGTAATTGATTGATCAGCTAACTGAAGAATTACAGTTGTAGGTGAAATATCTCCTAAACCCAACCTTCTAAAAATTGATAATGGCATAAGATTAATACAAGCTCCTAAATCATATAAAGCTTTTCCATAAAATCGTTCGTCAATAGCAGAAGGAATTGTAAAACTTTCAGTATATTTAAGGTTTTCAGGAAACTTCTTCTGAATTATAGCACCACACTCTTCAGAGAGTGCAACCGTCTCATTATCTCTCATTATCTACAAACTTTTCATTATCTACAAACTTTCTTTTCTTGTTAAGTATATCCTTCATGAACTTCACATAGCTTAGCATTTGTTCTAAAGCTTCACCAAATGGAATGTTCATTGTTAATTTCCTTAATATTTCTAA